>NC_137892.1:13926665-14159387 GCF_963455335.1 Martes martes | reverse complement strand
GTCACAGCCGCTTCTCTCCTAAAGGGTCAGAGTGGGGCTTGCTGTGCCAAGGCGTCCCGCTGAAACAGTCCCATGGAGGGTCTCGGCCCTTCGCCCGTCCGTTTCAGGCTGGCCTCCCTGCTCAGGGCGCCACCCGGAGAGGAGGGCCTGCAGGCCGGCGTCGCCCTCCCGACCTCCCCGCGAGCCGGGTGTGCAGCCCGGTGCCCTCTGAACGCCGGCTCCGGTGGGTTCGACTTCGGGATTGTGCCCGGCTCCGTGAAGCAGGACTGCCGCCAGAAGGCCTCCCGCAGCCTCGGAACGAGTGGGTTTGCTCTGCGGTCGGTCCGGCAGCTTGGTCCCAGCAGAAGCTCCTTATTATGTCCTCGCGCGTGCTTCGCGGAGGCCGAGGTCGGGGGCCCCCTTCTAGGACGGCCCCCCACCTGAGGCCCGGCTGGCACCCTTCCTGCGGCTTCTGCCCCATCCTGCCGTGGCCCAGCTTGCCCCTTCGCCAAGGAGGCCTGCACGCGGAAGGCAGCTTGGCCTCAGGGTTGCCTCTCGGAGGGAAGGCTGTGGTGCTCGCTCGAGGTGAACAGGCCTCGCGTTGAGAAGGCCTCCTTCTCCTTGCAGCGACGTGTGTGCGGACGTGGACGTGGATGGCATTCCACCCTGCCTTGTCTCTCCCAGGGAGGTCGAGGGGCTTGACCTGCGGCGTCCCCACGCACAGCGAGTCAGCCAACCGCTTCCCCGGGGAGGACGCGAGGCGTCGGCCCGGGAGAAGCCGGCCCCACGGCCCGGGCGCTCGGGCCGAACGAAGCGCGCCCTTCCTCTCTCCTGCCCGCTTCTCTCTTCGCACTCGTCTTTCCCTAGGCGGACGTTCTCCCCCGGAGCGCACCGTGGCTCGGCCTGGACGGACCTGCTGTCTCCTTCGTTTTTCAGGCCCAGGCTTGCGACCGCCTTGACTCCCCGAAGCCGCTGTCGGCCCCGAGGTGCTGGCGGCACCCGCAGGTCCCTGGGGTGGAGGCCCCAGCCTGTAGGGTGTTTGCATCGCTTTCCGCGTCGGAGAGCAGGCATGGTGCTTTCGGGGAAGGGGGAGCTGACAGAGTCCCCTCCGGGAAGCGCGTTTCAGAGCCAGGGTTGGGCACCTTGCTCCGTGCTTCTAGGGGTCACAGCCGCTTCTCTCCTAAAGGGTCAGAGTGGGGCTTGCTGTGCCAAGGTGTCCCGCTGAAACAGTCTCATGGCAGGGTCTCGGCCCTTCGCCCGTCCGTTTCAGGCTGGCCTCCCTGCTCAGGGCGGTCCCCGGAGAGGTGGGCCTGCAGGCCGGCGTCGCCCTCCCGACCTCCCCGCGAGCCGGGTGTGCAGCCTGGTGCCCTCTGAACGCCGGCTCCGGTGGGCTCGACCGCGGGCGGGCGCCCGGCTCCTCGAAGCGGGGCTTCCGCCAGAAGGCCTCCCGCACGTCGGAACGAGTGGGTTTGCTCTGCGGTGGGTCCGGCCGCTCAGTCCCTGCAGAAGCTGCTTGCGATGTCCTTGCTCGTGCTTCGCTGAGGCCTAGGTCGGGTCCCATCCTAGACGGCCCCACACCTGAGGCCCGGCTTGCAGCCTTCCTGCGGCTTCCGCCCCATCCTGCCGTGGCCCAGCTTGCCCCTTCGCCAAGGAGGCCTGCACGCGGAAGGCAGCTCGGCCTCAGGCTTGCCTCTCGGAGGGAAGGCTGTGGTGCTCGCTCGAGGTGAACAGGCCTCGCGCTGAGAAGGCCTCCTTCTCCGTGCAGCGACGTGTGTGCGGACGTGGACGGGGATGGCATTCCACCCTGCCTTGTCTCTCCCAGGGAGGTCAAGGGGCTTGACCTACCGCGTCCCCTCCCACGGCGAGTCAGCTAACCGCTTCCCCGGGGAGGACCGAGGCGCCGGCCCAGGAGAAGCCGGCCCCGCGGCCCGGGCGCTCGGGCCTCACGAAGCGCGCCCTTCCTCTCTCCTGCCCGCTTCTCTCTTCGCACTCCTCTTTCCCTGGGCATACGTTCTCCCCCGGAGCGCACCCTGGCTCGGTCTGGAGGGTCCTGCTGTCTCCTTTGGTTTTCAGGCCCAGGCGTGCGACCACCTTGACTCCCCGAAGCCGCTGTCGGCCCCGAGGTGCTGGCGGCACCCGCAGGTCCCTGGGGTGGAGGCCCCATCCGGCAGGGTGTTTGCATCGCTTTCCGCGTCGGAGAGCAGGCATGGTGCTTTCGGGGAAGGGGGAGCTGACAGAGTACCCTCCGGGATGCGTGTTCCAGAGCCGAGGTTTGGGCGGCTTGCTCCGTGCTTCTAGGGGGTCACAGCCGCTTCTCTCCTAACGGGACGGAGTGGGGCTTGCTGGGTCAAGGCGTCCCCCTGAAACAGTCCCATGGCAGGGGCTCGGCCCTTCGCCTGTCCGTTTCAGGCTGGCCTCCCTGCTCAGGGCGTCACCCGGAGAGGTGGGCCTGCAGGCCGGCGTCGCCCTCCCGACCTCCCCGCGAGCCGGGTGTGCAGCCCGGTGCCCTCTGAAAGCCGGTTCCGGTGGGCTCGACTACGGGCTTGCGCCCGGCTCCGTGAAGCAGGACTGCCGCCAGAAGGCCTCCCGCACCTCGGAACGAGTGGGTTTGCTCTGCGGTGGGTCCGGCCGCTCGGTCCCAGCAGAAGCTGCTTCCGATGTCCTCGCGCGTGCTTCGCGGAGGCCGAGGTCAGGGGCCCCCTTCTAGGACGGCCCCCAAACTGAGGCCCGGCTGGCAGCCTTCCTGCGGTATCCGCCCACCCTGCCGCGGCCCAGCTTGCCCCTTCGCCAAGGAGGCCTGCACGCGGAAGGCAGCTCGGCCTCAGGCTTGCCTCTCAGAGGGAAGGCTGTGGTGCTCGCTCGAGGTGAACAGGCCTCGCGCTGAGAAGGCCTCCTTCTCCGTGCAGCGACATGTGTGCGGACGTGGACGGGGATGGCATTCCACCCTGCCTTGTCTCTCCCAGGGAGGTCGACGGGCTTGACCGGCGGCGTCCCCACCCACGCGAGTCAGCCAACCGCTTCCCCGGGGAGGACGCGAGGCGTCGGCCCGGGAGAAGCCGGCACCACGGCCCGGGCGCTCGGGCCTCACGAAGCGCGCCCTTCCTCTCTCCTGCCCGCTTCTCTCTTCGCACTCATCTTTCCCTAGGCGGACGTTCTCCTCCGGAGCGCACCATGGCTCGGCCTGGAGGGACCTGCTGTCTCCTTCGGTTTTCAGGCCCAGGCTTGCGACCGCCTTGACTCCCCGAAGCCGCTTTCGGCCCCGAGGTGCTGGCGGCACCCGCAGGTCCCTGGGGTGGAAGCCCCAGCCGGCAGGGTGTTTGCATCGCTTTCTGCATCTGAGAGCACGCATGGTGCTTTCGGGGAAGGGGGAGCTGACAGAGTCCCCTCCGGGAAGCGCGTGCCAGAGCCGAGGGTTGGGCACCTTGCTCCGTGCTTCTAGGGGTCACAGCCGCTTCTCTCCTAAAGGGTCAGAGTGGGGCTTGCTGTGCCAAGGCGTCCCGCTGAAACAGTCCCATGGCAGGGTCTCGGCCCTTCGCCCGTCCGTTTCAGGCTGGCTCCCTGCTCAGGGCGGTACCCGGAGAGGTGGGCCTGCAGGCCGGCGTCGCCCTCCCAACCTCCCCGCGAGCCGGGTGTGCAGCCCGGTGCCCTCTTAACGCCGGCTCCGGTGGGCTCGACTGCGGGCGGGCGCCCGGCGCCACGAAGCGGGGCTGCCGCCAGAAGGCCTCCCGCAGCCTCGGAACGAGTAGGTTTGCTCTGCGGTGGGTCCGGCCGCTCGGTCTCAGCAGAAGCTGCTTCCGATGTCCTCGCGCGTGCTTCGCGGAGGCCGAGGTCGGGGGCCCCCTTCTAGGACGGCCCCCCACCTGAGGCCCGGCTGGCACCCTTCCTGCGGCTTCCGCCCCATCCTGCCGTGGCCCAGCTTGCCCCTTCGCCAAGGAGGCCTGCACGCGGAAGGCAGCTCGGCTTCAAGCTTGCCTCTCGGAGGGAAGGCTGTGGTGCTCGCTCGAGGTGAACAGGCCTCGCGCTGAGAAGGCCTCCTTCTCCTTGCAGCGACGTGTGTGCGGACGTGCACGTGGATGGCATTCCACCCTGCCTTGTCTCTCCCAGGGAGGTCGAGGGGCTTGACCTACGGCGTCCCCTCCCACGGCGAGTCAGCTAACCGCTTCCCCGGGGAGGACGCGAGGCGTCGGTCCGGGAGAAGCCGGCCCCACGGCCCGGGCGCTCGGGCCTCACGAAGCGCGCCCTTCCTCTCTCCTGCCCGCTTCTCTCTTCGCACTCGTCTTTCCCTGGGCGGACGTTCTCCCCCGGAACGCACCCTGGCTCGGTCTGGAGGGACCTGCTGTCTCCTTTGGTTTTCAGGCCCAGGCGTGCGACCGCCTTGACTCCCCGAAGCCGCTGTCGGCCCCGAGGTGCCGGCGGCACCCGCAGGTCCCTGGGGTGGAGGCCCCAGCCTGCAGGGTGTTTGCATCGCTTTCCGCGGCGGAGAGCAGGCATGGTGCTTTCGGGGAAGGGGGAGCTGACAGAGTCCCCTCCGGGAAGCGCGTGCCAGAGCCGAGGGTTGGGCACCTTGCTCCGTGCTTCTAGGGGTCACACCCGCTTCTCTCCTAAAGGGTCAGAGTGGGGCTTGCTGTACCAAGGCGTCCCGCTGAAACAGTCCCATGGCAGGGGCTCGGCCCTTCGCCCTTCCGTTTCCGGCTGGCCTCCCTGCTCAGGGCGGTCCCCGGAGAGGTGGGCCTGCAGGCCGGCGTCGCCCTCCCGACCTCCCCGCGAGCCGGGTGTGCAGCCCGGTGCCCTCTGAACGCCGGCTCCGGTGGGCTCTACTGCGGGCGGGCGCCCGTCTCCACGAAGCGGGGCTGCCGCCAGAAGGCCTCCCGCAGCCTCGGAACGAGTAGGTTTGCTCTGCGGTGGGTCCGGCCGCTCGGTCTCAGCAGAAGCTGCTTCCGATGTCCTCGCGCGTGCAAAGCGGAGTCCGAGGTCGGGGGCCCCCTTCTAGGACGGCCCCCCACCTGAGGCCCGGCTGGCACCCTTCCTGCGGCTTCCGCCCCATCCTGCCGTGGCTCAGCTTGCTCCTTCGCCAAGGAGGCCTGCACGCGGAAGGCAGCTCGGCTTCAAGCTTGCCTCTCGGAGGGAAGGCTTTGGTGCTCGCTCGAGGTGAACAGGCCTCGCGCTGAGAAGGCCTCCTTCTCCGTGCAGCGACGTGTGTGCGGACTTGGACGGGGATTGCATTCCACCCTGCCTTGTCTCTCCCAGGGAGGTCGAGGGGCTTGACCTACGGCGTGCCCTCCCACGGCGAGTCAGCTAACCGCTTCCCCGGGGAGGACGTGAGGCGCCGGCCCGGGAGAAGCCGGCCCCAGCCCGGGCGCTCGGGCCTCACGAAGCGCGCCCTTCCTCTCTCCTGCCCGCTTCTCTCTTCGCACTCCTCTTTCCCTGGGTAGACGTTCTCCCCCGGAGCGCACCCTGGCTCGGTCTGGAGGGACCTGCTGTCTCCTTCGGTTTTCAGGCCCAGGCGTGCGACCGCCTTGACTCCCCGAAGCCGCTGTCGGCCCCGAGGTGCTGGCGGCACCCGCAGGTCCCTGGGGTGGAGGCCCCATCCGGCAGGGTGTTTGCATCGCTTTCTGCGTCGGAGAGCAGGCATGGTGCTGTCGGGGAAGGGGGAGCTGACAGAGTCCCCTCCGGGAAGCACGTGCCAGAGCCGAGGGTTGGGCGCCTTGCTCCGTGCTTCTAGGGGTCACAGCCGCTTCTCTCCTAAAGGGTCAGAGTGGGGCTTGCTGTGCCAAGGCGTCCCACTGAAACAGTCCCATGGCAGGGGCTCGGCCCTTCGCCCGTCCGTTTCAGGCTGGCCTCCCTGCTCAGGGCGACACCCGGAGAGGTGGGCCTGCAGGCCGACGTCGCCCTCCCGACCTCCCCGCGAGCCGGGTGTGCAGCCCGGTGCCCTCTGAACGCCGGCTCCGGTGGGCTCGACTACGGGCTTGCACCCGGCTCCGTGAAGCAGGACTGCCGCCAGAAGGCCTCCCGCAGCATCGGAACGAGTGGGTTTGCTCTGCGGTGGTTCCGGCCGCTCGGTCCCAGCAGAAGCTGCTTCTGATGTCCTCGCGCGTGCTTCGCAGAGGCCGAGGTCGGGGGCCCCCTTCTAGGACGGCCCCCAAACTGAGGCCCGGCTGGCAGCCTTCCTGCGGCTTCCGCCCCATCCTGCCGTGGCCCAGCTTGCCCCTTCGCCAAGGAGGCCTGCACGCGGAAGGCAGCTCGGCTTCAAGCTTGCCTCTCGGAGGGAAGGCTGTGGTGCTCGCTCGAGGTGAACAGGCCTCGCGCTGAGAAGGCCTCCTTCTCCGTGCAGCGACGTGTGTGCGGACGTGGACGGGGATGGCATTCCACCCTGCCTTGTCTCTCCCAGGGAGGTCAAGGGGCTTGACCTACCGCGTCCCCTCCCACGGCGAGTCAGCTAACCGCTTCCCCGGGGAGGACCGAGGCGCCGGCCCGGGAGAAGCCGGCCCCGCGGCCCGGGCGCTCGGGCCTCACGAAGCGCGCCCTTCCTCTCTCCTGCCCGCTTCTCTCTTCGCACTCCTCTTTCCCTGGGCGGACGTTCTCCCCCGGAGCGCACCCTGGCTCAGTCTGGAGGGTCCTGCTGTCTCCTTTGGTTTTCAGGCCCAGGCGTGCGACCGCCTTGACTCCCCGAATCCGCTGTCGGCCCCGAGGTGCTGGCGGCACCCGCAGGTCCCTGGGGTGGAGGCCCCATCCGGCAGGGTGTTTGCATCGCTTTCCGCGTCGGAGAGCAGGCATGGTGCTTTCGGGGAAGGGGGAGCTGACAGAGTACCCTCCGGGAAGCGCGTGCCAGAGCCGAGGGTTGGGCACCTTGCTCCGTGCTTCTAGGGGTCACAGCCGCTTCTCTCCTAAAGGGTCAGAGTGGGGCTTGCTGTACCAAGGCGTCCCGCTGAAACAGTTCCATGGCAGGGGCTCGGCCCTTCGCCCGCCCGTTTCAGGCTGGCCTCCCTGCTCAGGGCGGTCCCCGGAGAGGTGGGCCTGCAGGCCGGCGTCGCCCTCCCGACCTCCCCGCGAGCCGGGTGTGCAGCCCGGTGCCCTCTGAACGCCGGCTCGGTGGGCTCTACTGCGGGCGGGCGCCCGGCTCCACGAAGCGGGGCTGTCGCCAGAAGGCCTCCCGCAGCCTCGGAACGAGTAGGTTTGCTCTGCGGTGGGTCCGGCCGCTCGGTCTCAGCAGAAGCTGCTTCCGATGTCCTCGCGCGTGCTTCGCGGAGGCCGAGGTCGGGGGCCCCCTTCTAGGACGGCCCCCCACCTGAGGCCCGGCTGGCACCCTTCCTGCGGCTTCCACCCCATCCTGCCGTGGCCCAGCTTGCCCCTTCGCCAAGGAGGCCTGCACGCGGAAGGCAGCTTGGCCTCAGGCTTGCCTCTCGGAGGGAAGGCTGTGGTGCTCGCTCGAGGTGAACAGGCCTCGCGCTGAGAAGGCCTCCTTCTCCGAGCAGCGACGTGTGTGCGGACGTGGACGGGGATTGCATTCCACCCTGCCTTGTCTCTCCCAGGGAGGTCGAGGGGCTTGACCTACGGCGTCCCCTCCCACGGCGAGTCAGCTAACCGCTTCCCCGGGGAGGACGCGAGGCGCCGGCCCGGGAGAAGCCGGCCCCACGGCCCGGGCGCTCGGGCCTCACGAAGCGCGCCCTTCTCTCTCCTCCCCCTTCTCTCTTCTGACTCTTCTTTCCCTGAGTGGACGTTCTCCCCCGGAGCGCACCCTGGCTCGGTCTGGTGGGACCTGCTGTCTCCTTCGGTTTTCAGGCCCAGGCGTGCGACCGCCTTGACTCCCCGAAGCCGCTGTCGGCCCCGAGGTGCTGGCGGCACCCGCAGGTCCCTGGGGTGGAGGCCCCAGCCGGCAGGGTGTTTGCATCACTTTCTGCATCTGAGAGCAGGCGTGGTGCTTTTGGGGAAGGGGGAGCTGACAAAGCCCCCTCCGGGATGCGTGTTCCAGAGCGGAGGTTTGGGCGGCTTGCTCCGTGCTTCTAGGGGGTCACAGCCGCTTCTCTCCTAACGGGACGGAGTGGGGCTTGCTGGGTCAAGGCGTCCCCCTGAAACAGTCCCATGGCAGGGGCTCGGCCCTTCGCCCGTCCGTTTCAGGCTGGCCTCCCTGCTCAGGGCGTCACCCGGAGAGGTGGGCCTGCAGGCCGGCGTCGCCCTCCCGACCTCCCCGCGAGCCGGGTGTGCAGCCCGGTGCCCTCTGAAAGCCGGTTCCGGTGGGCTCGACTACGGGCTTGCGCCCGGCTCCGTGAAGCAGGACTGCCGCCAGAAGGCCTCCCGCAGCCTCGGAACGAGTGGGTTTGCTCTGCGGTGGGTCCGGCCGTTCGGTCCCAGCAGAAGCTGCTTCCGATGTCCTCGCGCGTTAGGACGGCCCCCCACCTGAGGCCCGGCTGGCACCCTTCCTGCGGCTTCCGCCCCATCCTGCCGCAGCCCAGCTTGCCCCTTCGCCAAGGAGGCCTGCACGCGGAAGGCAGCTTGGCTTCAAGCTTGCCTCTCAGAGGGAAGGCTGTGGTGCTCGCTCGAGGTGAACAGGCCTCGCGCTGAGAAGGCCTCCTTCTCCGTGCAGCGATGTGTGTGTGGACGTGGTCGGGGATGGCATTCCACCCTGCCTTGTCTCTCCCAGGGAGGTCCAGTGGCTTGACCTGCGGCGTCCCCACCCACGGCGAGTCAGCCAACCGCTTCCCCGGGGAGGACGCGAGGCGTCGGCCCGGGAGAAGTCGGCCCCACGGCCCGGGCGCTCGGGCCGAACGAAGCGCGCCCTTCCTCTCTCCTGCCCGCTTCTCTCTTCGCACTCGTCTTTCCCTGGGCGGACGTACTCCCCCGGAGCACACCGTGGCTCGGCATGGAGGGACCTGCTGTCTCCTTCGGTTTTCAGGCCCAGGCGTGCGACCGCCTTGACTCCCCGAAGCCGCTGTCGGCCCCGAGGTGCTGGCGGCACCCGCAGGTCCCTGGGGTGGAGGCCCCAGCCGGCAGGGTATTTGCATCACTTTCCGCATCTGAGAGCAGGCGTCGTGCATTCGGGGAAGGGGGAGCTGACAGAGTCCCCTCCGGGAAGCGCGTTTCAGAGCCAGGGTTGGGCACCTTGCTCCGTGCTTCTAGGGGTCACAGCCGCTTCTCTCCTAAAGGGTCAGAGTGGGGCTTGCTGTGCCAAGGCGTCCCGCTGAAACAGTCCCATGGCAGGGTCTCGGCCCTTCGCCCGTCCGTTTCAGGCTGGCCTCCCTGCTCAGGGCGGTCCCCGGAGAGGTGGGCCTGCAGGCCGGCGTCGCCCTCCCGACCTCCCCGCGAGCCGGGTGTGCAGCCCGGTGCCCTCTGAACGCCGGCTCCGGTGGGCTCGACCGCGGGCGGGCGCCCGGCTCCTCGAAGCGGGGCTTCCGCCAGAAGGCCTCCCGCACCTCGGAACGAGTGGGTTTGCTCTGCGGTGGGTCCGGCCGCTCAGTCCCTGCAGAAGCTGCTTGCGATGTCCTTGCTCGTGCTTCGCTGAGGCCTAGGTGGGGGGCCCCATCCTAGACGGCCCCACACCTGAGGCCCGGCTTGCAGCCTTCCTGCGGCTTCCGCCCCATCCTGCCGTGGCCCAGCTTGCCCCTTCGCCAAGGAGGCCTGCACGCGGAAGGCAGCTCGGCTTCAAGCTTGCCTCTCGGAGGGAAGGCTGTGGTGCTCGCTCGAGGTGAACAGGCCTCGCGCTGAGAAGGCCTCCTTCTCCGTGCAGCGACGTGTGTGCGGACGTGGACGGGGATGGCATTCCACCCTGCCTTGTCTCTCCCAGGGAGGTCGAGGGGCTTGACCTACGGCGTCGCCTCCCTAGGCGAGTCAGCTAACCGCTTCCCCGGGGAGGACGCGAGGCGTCGGTCAGGGAGAAGCCGGCCCCACGGCCCGGGCGCTCGGGCCTCACGAAGCGCGCCCTTCCTCTCTCTGCCCGCTTCTCTCTTCGCACTCGTCTTTCCCTGGGTAGACGTTCTCCCCCGGAGCGCACCCTGGCTCGGTCTGGAGGGACCTGCTGTCTCCTTCGGTTTTCAGGCCCAGGCGTGCGACCGCCTTGACTCCCGAAGCCGCTGTCGGCCCCGAGGTGCTGGCGGCACCTGCAGGTCCCTGGGGTGGAGGCCCCAGCCGGCAGGGTGTTTGCATCACTTTCTGCATCTGAGAGCAGGCGTGGTGCTTTTGGGGAAGGGGGAGCTGACAAAGCCCCCTCCGGGATGCGTGTTCCAGAGCCGAGGTTTGGGCGGCTTGCTCCGTGCTTCTAGGGGGTCACAGCCGCTTCTCTCCTAACGGGACGGAGTGGGGCTTGCTGGGTCAAGGCGTCCCCCTGAAACAGTCCCATGGCAGGGGCTCGGCCCTTCGCCCGTCCGTTTCAGGCTGGCCTCCCTGCTCAGGGCGGTCCCCGGAGAGGTGGCCCTGCAGGCCGGCGTCGCCCTCCCGACCTCCCCGCGAGCCGGGTGTGCAGCCCGGTGCCCTCTGAAAGCCGGTTCCGGTGGGCTCGACTACGGGCTTGCGCCCGGCTCCGTGAAGCAGGACTGCCGCCAGAAGGCCTCCCGCAGCCTCGGAACGAGTGGGTTTGCTCTGCGGTGGGTCCGGCCGCTCGGTCCCAGCAGAAGCTGCTTCCGATGTCCTCGCGCGTTAGGACGGCCCCCCACCTGAGGCCCGGCTGGCACCCTTCCTGCGGCTTCCGCCCCATCCTGCCGCGGCCCAGCTTGCCCCTTCGCCAAGGAGGCCTGCACGCGGAAGGCAGCTCGGCTTCAAGCTTGCCTCTCGGAGGGAAGGCTGTGGTGCTCGCTCGAGGTGAACAGGCCTCGCGCTGAGAAGGCCTCCTTCTCCGTGCAGCGACGTGTGTGCGGACGTGGACGGGGATGGCATTCCACAATGCCTTGTCTCTCCCAGGGAGGTCAAGGGGCTTGACCTACCGCGTCCCCTCCCACGGCGAGTCAGCTAACCGCTTCCCCGGGGAGGACCGAGGCGCCGGCCCGGGAGAAGCCGGCCCCACGGCCCGGGCGCTCGGGCCTCACGAAGCGCGCCCTTCCTCTCTCCTGCCCGCTTCTCTCTTCGCACTCGTCTTTCCCTGGGCGGACGTTCTCCCCCGGAGCGCACCCTGGCTCGGTCTGGAGGGACCTGCTGTCTCCTTTGGTTTTCAGGCCCAGGCGTGCGACCGCCTTGACTCCCCGAAGCCGCTGTCGGCCCCGAGGTGCTGGCGGCACCCGCAGGTCCCTGGGGTGGAGGCCCCAGCCGGCAGGGTGTTTGCATCACTTTCCGCATCTGAGAGCAGGCGTGGTGCTTTTGGGGAAGGGGGAGCTGACAAAGCCCCCTCCGGGATGCGTGTTCAAGAGCCGAGGTTTGGGCGGCTTGCTCCGTGCTTCTAGAGGGTCACAGCCGCTTCTCTCCTAACGGGACAGAGTGGGGCTTGCTGTACCAAGGCGTCCCGCTGAAACAGTCCCATGGCAGGGGCTCGGCCCTTCGCCCGTCCGTTTCAGGCTGGCCTCCCTGCTCAGGGCGGTCCCCGGAGAGGTGGGCCTGCAGGCCGGCGTCGCCCTCCCGACCTCCCCGCGAGCCGGGTGTGCAGCCCAGTGCCCTCTTAACGCCGGCTCCGGTGGGTTCGACTTCGGGCTTGCGCCCGGCTCCGTGAAGGAGGACTGCCGCCAGAAGGCCTCCCGCAGCCTCGGAACGAGTGGGTTTGCTCTGCGGTGGGTCCGGCCGCTTGGTCCCAGCAGAAGCTCCTTACTATGTCCTCGCGCGTGCTACGCGGAGGCCGAGTTCGGGGGCCCCCTTCTAGGACGGCCCCCCACCTGAGGCCCGGCTGGCACCCTTCCTGCGGCTTCCGCCCCATCCTGCCGTGGCCCAGCTTGCCCCTTCGCCAAGGAGGCCTGCACGCGGAAGGCAGCTTGGCCTCAGGCTTGCCTCTCGGAGGGAAGGCTGTGGTGCTCGCTCGAGGTGAACAGGCCTCGCGCTGAGAAGGCCTCCTTCTCCTTGCAGCGACGTGTGTGCGGACGTGGACGTGGATGGCATTCCACCCTGCCTTGTCTCTCCCAGGGAGGTCGAGGGGCTTGACCTGCGGCGTCCCCACGCACAGCGAATCAGCCAACCGCTTCCCCGGGGAGGACGCGAGGCGTCGGTCCGGGAGAAGCCGGCCCCACGGCCCGGGCGCTCGGGCCTCACGAAGCGCGCCCTTCCTCTCTCCTGCCCGCTTCTCTCTTCGCACTCGTCTTTCCCTAGGCGGACGTTCTCCCCCGGAGCGCACCGTGGCTCGGCCAGGACGGACCTGCTGTCTCCTTCGGTTTTCAGGCCCAGGCGTGCTACCGCCTTGACTCCCCGAAGCCGCTGTCGGCCCCGAGGTGCTGGCGGCACCCGCAGGTCCCTGGGGTGGAGGCCCCAGCCGGCAGGGTGTTTGCATCACTTTCCGCATCTGAGAGCAGGCGTGGTGCTTTTGGGGAAGGGGGAGCTGACAAAGCCCCCTCCGGGATGCGTGTTCCAGAGCCGAGGTTTGGGCGGCTTGCTCCGTGCTTCTAGGGGATCACAGCCGCTTCTCTCCTAACGGGACGGAGTGGGGCTTGCTGGGTCAAGGCGTCCCCCTGAAAAGGTCCCATGGCAGGGGCTCGGCCCTTCGCCCGTCCGTTTCAGGCTGGCCTCCCTGCTCAGGGCGACACCCGGAGAGGTGGGCCTGCAGGCCGGCGTCGCCCTCCCGACCTCCCCGCGAGCCGGGTGTGCAGCCCGGTGCCCTCTGAAAGCCGGTTCCAGTGGGCTCGACTACGGGCTTGCGCCCGGCTCCGTGAAGCAGGACTGCCGCCAGAAGGCCTCCCGCAGCCTCGGAACGAGTAGGTTTGCTCTGCGGTGGGTCCGGCCGCTCGGTCCCAGCAGAAGCTGCTTCCGTTGTCCTCGCGCGTTAGGACGGCCCCCCACCTGAGGCCCGGCTGGCACCCTTCCTGCGGCTTCCGCCCCATCCTGCCGCGGCCCAGCTTGCCCCTTCGCCAAGGAGGCCTGCACGCGGAAGGCAGCTCGGCTTCAAGCTTGCCTCTCGGAGGGAAGGCTGTGGTGCTCGCTCGAGGTGAACAGGCCTCGCGCTGAGAAGGCCTCCTTCTCCGTGCAGCGACGTGTGTGTGGACGTGGTCGGGGATGGCATTCCACCCTGCCTTGTCTCTCCCAGGGAGGTCCAGTGGCTTGACCTGCGGCGTCCCCACCCACGGCGAGTCAGCCAACCGCTTCCCCGGGGAGGACCGAGGAGTCGGCCCGGGAGAAGTCGGCCCCACGGCCCGGGCGCTCGGGCCGAACGAAGCGCGCCGTTCCTCTCTCCTGCCCGCTTCTCTCTTCGCACTCGTCTTTCCCTGGGCGGACGTACTCCCCCGGAGCACACCGTGGCTCGGCATGGAGGGACCTGCTGTCTCCTTCGGTTTTCAGGCCCAGGCGTGCGACCGCCTTGACTCCCCGAAGCCGCTGCCGGCCCTGAGGTGCTGGCGGCACCCGCAGGTCCCTGGGGTGGAGGCCCCAGCTGGCAGGGTATTTGCATCACTTTCCGCATCTGAGAGCAGGCGTGGTGCATTCGGGGAAGGGGGAGCTGACAGAGTCCCCTCCGGGAAGCGCGTTTCAGAGCCAGGGTTGGGCACCTTGCTCCGTGCTTCTAGGGGTCACAGCCGCTTCTCTCCTAAAGGGTCAGAGTGGGGCTTGCTGTGCCAAGGTGTCCCGCTGAAACAGTCCCATGGCAGGGTCTCGGCCCTTAGCCCGTCCGTTTCAGGCTGGCCTCCCTGCTCAGGGCGGTCCCCGGAGAGGTGGGCCTGCAGGCCGGCGTCGCCCTCCCGACCTCCCCGCGAGCCGGGTGTGCAGCCCGGTGCCCTCTGAACGCCGGCTCCGGTGGGCTCGACCGCGGGCGGGCGCCCGGCTCCTCGAAGCGGGGCTTCCGCCAGAAGGCCTCCCGCCCCTCGGAACGAGTGGGTTTGCTCTGCGGTGGGTCCGGCCGCTCAGTCCCTGCAGAAGCTGCTTGCGATGTCCTTGCTCGTGCTTCGCTGAGGCCTAGGTCGGGGGCCCCATCCTAGACGGCCCCACACCTGAGGCCCGGCTGGCACCCTTCCTGCGGCTTCCGCCCCATCCTGCCGTGGCCCAGCTTGCCCCTTCGCCAAGGAGGCCTGCACGCGGAAGGCAGCTCGGCTTCAAGCTTGCCTCTCGGAGGGAAGGCTGTGGTGCTCGCTCGACGTGAACAGGCCTCGCGCTGAGAAGGCCTCCTTCTCCGTGCAGCGACGTGTGTGCGGACGTGGACGGGGATGGCATTCCACCCTGCCTTGTCTCTCCCAGGGAGGTCGAGGGGCTTGACCTACGGCGTCCCCTCCCTAGGCGAGTCAGCTAACCGCTTCCCCGGGGAGGACACGAGGCGTCGGTCCGGGAGAAGCCGGCCCCACGGCCCGGGCGCTCGGGCCTCAGGAAGCGCGCCCTTCTCTCTCCTCCCCCTTCTCTCTTCTGACTCGTCTTTCCCTGGGTGGACGTTCTCCCCCGGAGCGCACCCTGGCTCGGTCTGGTGGGACCTTCTGTCTCCTTCGGTTTTCAGGCCCAGGCGTGCGACCACCTTGACTCCCCGAAGCCGCTGTCGGCCCCGAGGTGCTGGCGGCACCCGCAGGTCCCTGGGGTGGAGACCCAGCCTGCAGGGTGTTTGCATCGCTTTCCGCGTCGGAGAGCAGGCATGGTGCTTTCGGGGAAGGGGGAGCTGACAGAGTCCCCTCCGGGAAGCGCGTGCCAGAGCCGTGGGTTGGGCGCCTTCCTCCGTGCTTCTAGGGGTCACAGCCGCTTCTCTCCTAAAGGGTCAGAGTGGGGCTTGCTGTGCCAAGGCGTCCCGCTGAAACAGTCCCATGGAGGGTCTCGGCCCTTCGCCCGTCCGTTTCAGGCTGGCCTCCCTGCTCAGGGCGCCACCCGGAGAGGAGGGCCTGCAGGCCGGCGTCGCCCTCCCGACCTCCCCGCGAGCCGGGTGTGCAGCCCGGTGCCCTCTGAAGGCCGGCTCCGGTGGGTTCGACTTCGGGCTTGTGCCCGGCTCCGTGAAGCAGGACTGCCGCCAGAAGGCCTCCCGCAGCCTCGGAACGAGTGGGTTTGCTCTGCGGTGGGTCCGGCCGCTCGGTCCCAGCAGAAGCTGCTTCCGATGTCCTCGCGCGTGCTTTTCGGAGGCCGAGGTCGGGGGCCCCCTTCTAGGACGGCCCCCCACCTGAGGCCCGGCTGGCACCCTTCCTGCGGCTTCCGCCCCATCCTGCCGTGGCCCAGCTTGCCCCTTCGCCAAGGAGGCCTGCACACGGAAGGCAGCTTGTCCTCAGGCTTGCCTCTCGGAGGGAAGGCTGTGGTGCTCGCTCAAGGTGAACAGGCCTCGCGCTGAGAAGGCCTCCTTCTCCGTGCAGCGACGTGTGTGCGGACGTGGACGGGGATGGCATTCCACCCTGCCTTGTCTCTCCCAGGGAGGTCAAGGGGCTTGACCTACCGCGTCCCCTCCCACGGCGAGTCAGCTAACCGCTTCCCCGGGGAGGACCGAGGCGCCGGCCCGGGAGAAGCCGGCCCCGCGGCCCGGGCGCTCGGGCCTCACGAAGCGCGCCCTTCCTCTCTCCTGCCCGCTTCTCTCTTCGCACTCCTCTTTCCCTGGGCGGACGTTCTCCCCCGGAGCGCACCCTGGCTCGGTCTGGAGGGTCCTGCTGTCTCCTTTGGTTTTCGGGCCCAGGCGTGCGACCGCCTTGACTCCCCGAAGCCGCTGTCGGCCCCGAGGTGCTGGCGGCACCCGCAGGTCCCTGGGGTGGAGGCCCCAGCCGGCAGGGTGTTTGCATCGCTTTCCGCGTCGGAGAGCAGGCATGGTGCTTTCGGGGAAGGGGGAGCTGACAGAGTACCCTCCGGGAAGCGCGTGCCAGAGCCGAGGGTTGGGCACCTTGCTCCGTGCTTCTAGGGGTCACAGCCGCTTCTCTCCTAAAGGGTCAGAGTGGGGCTTGCTGTACCAAGGCGTCCCGCTGAAACAGTCCCATGGCAGGGGCTCGGCCCTTCGCCCGTCCGTTTCAGGCTGGCCTCCCTGCTCAGGGCGGTCCCCGGAGAGGTGGGCCTGCAGGCCGGCGTCGCCCTCCCGACCTCCCCGCGAGCCGGGTGTGCAGCCCGGTGCCCTCTTAACGCCGGCTCCGGTGGGCTCTACTGCGGGCGGGCGCCCGGCTCCACGAAGCGGGGCTGCCGCCAGAAGGCCTCCCGCAGCCTCGGAACGAGTAGGTTTGCTCTGCGGTGGGTCCGGCCGCTCGGTCTCAGCAGAAGCTGCTTCCGATGTCCTCGCGCGTGCTTCGCGGAGGCCGAGGTCGGGGGCCCCCTTCTAGGACGGCCCCCCACCTGAGGCCCGGCTGGCACCCTTCCTGCGGCTTCCGCCCCATCCTGCCGTGGCCCAGCTTGCTCCTTCGCCAAGGAGGCCTGCACGCGGAAGGCAGCTCGGCTTCAAGCTTGCCTCTCGGAGGGAAGGCTGTGGTGCTCGCTCGAGGTGAACAGGCCTCGCGCTGAGAAGGCCTCCTTCTCCGTGCAGCGACGTGTGTGCGGACGTGGACGGGGATTGCATTCCACCCTGCCTTGTCTCTCCCAGGGAGGTCGAGGGGCTTGACCTACGGCGTCCCCTCCCACGGCGAGTCAGCTAACCGCTTCCCCGGGGAGGACGCGAGGCGCCGGCCCGGGAGAAGCCGGCCCCACGGCCCGGGCGCTCGGGCCTCACGAAGCGCGCCCTTCTCTCTCCTCCCCCTTCTCTCTTCTGACTCGTCTTTCCCTGGGTGGACGTTCTCCCCCGGAGCGCACCCTGGCTCGGTCTGGTGGGACCTGCTGTCTCCTTCGGATTTCAGGCCCAGGCGTGCGACCGCCTTGACTCCCCGAAGCCGCTGTCGGCCCCGAGGTGCTGGCGGCACCCGCAGGTCCCTAGGGTGGAGGCCCCAGCCGGCAGGGTGTTTGCATCACTTTCCGCATCTGAGAGCAGGCGTGGTGCTTTTGGGGTAGGGGGAGCTGACAAAGCCCCCTCCGGGATGCGTGTTCCAGAGCCGAGGTTTGGGCGGCTTGCTCCGTGCTTCTAGGGGGTCACAGCCGCTTCTCTCCTAACGGGACGGAGTGGGGCTTGCTGGGTCAAGGCGTCCCCCTGAAACAGTCCCATGGCAGGGGCTCGGCCCTTCGCCTGTCCGTTTCAGGCTGGCCTCCCTGCTCAGGGCGTCACCCGGAGAGGTGGGCCTGCAGGCCGGCGTCGCCCTCCCGACCTCCCCGCGAGCCGGGTGTGCAGCCCGGTGCCCTCTGAAAGCCGGTTCCGGTGGGCTCGACTACGGGCTTGCGCCCGGCTCCGTGAAGCAGGACTGCCGCCAGAAGGCCTCCCGCAGCCTCGGAACGAGGGGGTTTGCTCTGCGGTGGGTCCGGCCGCTCGGTCCCAGCAGAAGCTGCTTCCGATGTCCTCGCGCGTTAGGACGGCCCCCCACCTGAGGCCCGGCTGGCACCCTTCCTGCGGCTTCCGCCCCATCCTGCCGCGGCCCAGCTTGCCCCTTCGCCAAGGAGGCCTGCACGCGGAAGGCAGCTCGGCTTCAAGCTTGCCTCTCGGAGGGAAGGCTGTGG
This sequence comes from Martes martes, assembly GCF_963455335.1. Classification (NCBI taxonomy): domain Eukaryota; kingdom Metazoa; phylum Chordata; class Mammalia; order Carnivora; family Mustelidae; genus Martes; species Martes martes. Next base: position 14,141,849 of record NC_137892.1, on the reverse strand, counting down.
TGCTCGCTCGAGGTGAACAGGCCTCGCGCTGAGAAGGCCTCCTTCTCCGTGCAGCGACGTGTGTGTGGACGTGGTCGGGGATGGCATTCCACCCTGCCTTGTCTCTCCCAGGGAGGTCCAGTGGCTTGACCTGCGGCGTCCCCACCCACGGCGAGTCAGCCAACCGCTTCCCCGGGGAGGACGCGAGGCGTCGGCCCGGGAGAAGTCGGCCCCACGGCCCGGGCGCTCGGGCCGAACGAAGCGCGCCCTTCCTCTCTCCTGCCCGCTTCTCTCTTCGCACTCGTCTTTCCCTGGGCGGACGTACTCCCCCGGAGCACACCGTGGCTCGGCCTGGACGGACCTGCTGTCTCCTTCGGTTTTCAGGCCCAGGCGTGCGACCGCCTTGACTCCCCGAAGCCGCTGTCGGCCCCGAGGTGCTGGCGGCACCCGCAGGTCCCTGGGGTGGAGGCCCCAGCTGGCAGGGTATTTGCATCACTTTCCGCATCTGAGAGCAGGCGTGGTGCATTTGGGGAAGGGGGAGCTGACAGAGTCCCCTCCGGGAAGCGCGTTTCAGAGCCAGGGTTGGGCACCTTGCTCCGTGCTTCTAGGGGTCACAGCCGCTTCTCTCCTAAAGGGTCAGAGTGGGGCTTGCTGTGCCAAGGTGTCCCGCTGAAACAGTCCCATGGCAGGGTCTCGGCCCTTCGCCCGTCCGTTTCAGGCTGGCCTCCCTGCTCAGGGCGGTCCCCGGAGAGGTGGGCCTGCAGGCCGGCGTCGCCCTCCCGACCTCCCCGCGAGCCGGGTGTGCAGCCCGGTGCCCTCTGAATGCCGGCTCCGGCGGGCTCGACCGCGGGCGGGCGCCCGGCTCCTCGAAGCGGGGCTTCCGCCAGAAGGCCTCCCGCACCTCGGAACGAGTGGGTTTGCTCTGCGGTGGGTCCGGCCGCTCAGTCCCTGCAGAAGCTGCTTGCGATGTCCTTGCTCGTGCTTCGCTGAGGCCTAGGTCGGGGGCCCCATCCTAGACGGCCCCACACCTGAGGCCCGGCTTGCAGCCTTCCTGCGGCTTCCGCCCCATCCTGCCGTGGCCCAGCTTGCCCCTTCGCCAAGGAGGCCGGCACGCGGAAGGCAGCTCGGCTTCAAGCTTGCCTCTCGGAGGGAAGGCTGTGGTGCTCGCTCGACGTGAACAGGCCTCGCGCTGAGAAGGCCTCCTTCTCCGTGCAGCGACGTGTGTGCGGACGTGGACGGGGATGGCATTCCACCCTGCCTTGTCTCTCCCAGGGAGGTCGAGGGGCTTGACCTACGGCGTCCCCTCCCACGGCGAGTCAGCTAACCGCTTCCCCGGGGAGGACGCGAGGCGTCGGTCCGGGAGAAGCCGGCCCCACGGCCCGGGCGCTCGGGCCTCACGAAGCGCGCCCTTCCTCTCTCCTGCCCGCTTCTCTCTTCGCACTCGTCTTTCCCTGGGCGGACGTTCTCCCCCGGAGTGCACCCTGGCTCGGTCTGGAGGGACCTGCTGTCTCCTTTGGTTTTCAGGCCCAGGCGTGCGACCGCCTTGACTCCCCGAAGCCGCTGTCGGCCCCGAGGTGCTGGCGGCACCCGCAGGTCCCTGGGGTGGAGGCCCCAGCCGGCAGGGTGTTTGCATCGCTTTCCGCGTCGGAGAGCACGCATGGTGCTTTCTGGGAAGGGGGAGCTGACAGAGTCCCCTCCGGGAAGCGCGTGCCAGAGCCGTGGGTTGGGCGCCTTCCTCCGTGCTTCTAGGGGTCACAGCCGCTTCTCTCCTAAAGGGTCAGAGTGGGGCTTGCTGTACCAAGGCGTCCCGCTGAAACAGTCCCATGGAGGGTCTCGGCCCTTCGCCCGTCCGTTTCAGGCTGGCCTCCCTGCTCAGGGCGCCACCCGGAGAGGAGGGCCTGCAGGCCGGCGTCGCCCTCCCGACCTCCCCGCGAGCCGGGTGTGCAGCCCGGTGCCCTCTGAAGGCCGGCTCCGGTGGGTTCGACTTCGGGCTTGTGCCCGGCTCCGTGAAGCAGGACTGCCGCCAGAAGGCCTCCCGCAGCCTCGGAACGAGTGGGTTTGCTCTGCGGTGGGTCCGGCCGCTTGGTCCCAGCAGAAGCTCCTTACTATGTCCTAGCGCGTGCTTCGCGGAGGCCGAGGTCGGGGGCCCCCTTCTAGGACGGCCCCCCACCTGAGGCCCGGCTGGCACCCTTCCTGCGGCTTCCGCCCCATCCTGCCGTGGCCCAGCTTGCCCCTTCGCCAAGGAGGCCTGCACGCGGAAGGCAGCTTGGCCTCAGGCTTGCCTCTCGGAGGGAAGGCTGTGGTGCTCGCTCGAGGTGAACAGGCCTCGCGCTGAGAAGGCCTCCTTCTCCTTGCAGCGACGTGTGTGCGGACGTGCACGTGGATGGCATTCCACCCTGCCTTGTCTCTCCCAGGGAGGTCGAGGGGCTTGACCTGCGGCGTCCCCACGCACGGCGAGTCAGCCAACCGCTTCCCCGGGGAGGACGCGAGGCGTCGGTCCGGGAGAAGCCGGCCCCACGGCCCGGGCGCTCGGGCCTCACGAAGCGCGCCCTTCCTCTCTCCTGCCCGCTTCTCTCTTCGCACTCGTCTTTCCCTAGGCGGACGTTCTCCCCCGGAGTGCACCGTGGCTCGGCCTGGACGGACCTGCTGTCTCCTTCGGTTTTCAGGCCCAGGCTTGCGACCGCCTGGACTCCCCGAAGCCGCTGTCGGCCCCGAGGTGCTGGCGGCACCCGCAGGTCCCTGGGGTGGAGGCCCCAGCTGGCAGGGTATTTGCATCACTTTCCGCATCTGAGAGCAGGCGTGGTGCATTTGGGGAAGGGGGAGCTGACAGAGTCCCCTCCGGGAAGCGCGTTTCAGAGCCAGGGTTGGGCACCTTGCTCCGTGCTTCTAGGGGTCACAGCCGCTTCTCTCCTAAAGGGTCAGAGTGGGGCTTGCTGTGCCAAGGTGTCCCGCTGAAACAGTCCCATGGCAGGGTCTCGGCCCTTCGCCCGTCCGTTTCAGGCTGGCCTCCCTGCTCAGGGCGGTCCCCGGAGAGGTGGGCCTGCAGGCCGGCGTCGCCCTCCCGACCTCCCCGCGAGCCGGGTGTGCAGCCCGGTGCCCTCTGAATGCCGGCTCCGGCGGGCTCGACCGCGGGCGGGCGCCCGGCTCCTCGAAGCGGGGCTTCCGCCAGAAGGCCTCCCGCACCTCGGAACGAGTGGGTTTGCTCTGCGGTGGGTCCGGCCGCTCAGTCCCTGCAGAAGCTGCTTGCGATGTCCTTGCTCGTGCTTCGCTGAGGCCTAGGTCGGGGGCCCCATCCTAGACGGCCCCACACCTGAGGCCCGGCTTGCAGCCTTCCTGCGGCTTCCGCCCCATCCTGCCGTGGCCCAGCTTGCCCCTTCGCCAAGGAGGCCGGCACGCGGAAGGCAGCTCGGCTTCAAGCTTGCCTCTCGGAGGGAAGGCTGTGGTGCTCGCTCGACGTGAACAGGCCTCGCGCTGAGAAGGCCTCCTTCTCCGTGCAGCGACGTGTGTGCGGACGTGGACGGGGATGGCATTCCACCCTGCCTTGTCTCTCCCAGGGAGGTCGAGGGGCTTGACCTACGGCGTCCCCTCCCTAGGCGAGTCAGCTAACCGCTTCCCCGGGGAGGACGCGAGGCGTCGGTCCGGGAGAAGCCGGCCCCACGGCCCGGGCGCTCGGGCCTCACGAAGCGCGCCCTTCCTCTCTCCTGCCCGCTTCTCTCTTCGCACTCGTCTTTCCCTAGGCGGACGTTCTCCCCCGGAGCGCACCGTGGCTCGGCCTGGACGGACCTGCTGTCTCCTTCGGTTTTCAGGCCCAGGCTTGCGACCGCCTGGACTCCCCGAAGCCGCTGTCGGCCCCGAGGTGCTGGCGGCACCCGCAGGTCCCTGGGGTGGAGGCCCCAGCCTGCAGGGTGTTTGTATCGCTTTCCGCGTCGGAGAGCAGGCATGGTGCTTTCGGGGAAGGGGGAGCTGACAGAGTCCCCTCCGGGAAGCGCGTGCCAGAGCCGAGGGTTGGGCACCTTGCTCCGTGCTTCTAGGGGTCACAGCCGCTTCTCTCCTAAAGGGTCAGAGTGGGGCTTGCTGTGCCAAGGCGTCCCGCTGAAACAGTCCCATGGAGGGTCTCGGCCCTTCGCCCGTCCGTTTCAGGCTGGCCTCCCTGCTCAGGGCGCCACCCGGAGAGGAGGGCCTGCAGGCCGGCGTCGCCCTCCCGACCTCCCCGCGAGCCGGGTGTGCAGCCCGGTGCCCTCTGAAGGCCGGCTCCGGTGGGTTCGACTTCGGGCTTGTGCCCGGCTCCGTGAAGCAGGACTGCCGCCAGAAGGCCTCCCGCAGCCTCGGAACGAGTGGGTTTGCTCTGCGGTGGGTGCGGCCGCTTGGTCCCAGCAGAAGCTCCTTACTATGTCCTAGCGCGTGCTTCGCGGAGGCCGAGGTCGGGGGCCCCCTTCTAGGACGGCCCCCCACCTGAGCCCCGGCTGGCATCCTTCCTGCGGCTTCCGCCCCATCCTGCCGTGGCCCAGCTTGCCCCTTCGCCAAGGAGGCCTGCACGCGGAAGGCAGCTTGGCCTCAGGCTTGCCTCTCGGAGGGAAGGCTGTGGTGCTCGCTCGAGGTGAACAGGCCTCGCGCTGAGAAGGCCTCCTTCTCCTTGCAGCGACGTGTGTGCGGACGTGCACGTGGATGGCATTCCACCCTGCCTTGTCTCTCCCATGGAGGTCGAGGGGCTTGACCTGCGGCGTCCCCACGCACGGCGAGTCAGCCAACCGCTTCCCCGGGGAGGACGCGAGGCGTCGGTCCGGGAAAACCCGGCCCCACGGCCCGGGCGCTCGGGCCTCACGAAGCGCGCCCTTCCTCTCTCCTGCCCGCTTCTCTCTTCGCACTCGTCTTTCCCTAGGCGGACGTTCTCCCCCGGAGTGCACCGTGGCTCGGCCTGGACGGACCTGCTGTCTCCTTCGGTTTTCAGGCCCAGGCTTGCGACCGCCTGGACTCCCCGAAGCCGCTGTCGGCCCCGAGGTGCTGGCGGCACCCGCAGGTCCCTGGGGTGGAGGCCCCAGCCTGCAGGGTGTTTGTATCGCTTTCCGCGTCGGAGAGCAGGCGTGGTGCATTCGGGGAAGGGGGAGCTGACAGAGTCCCCTCCGGGAAGCGCGTTTCAGAGCCAGGGTTGGGCACCTTGCTCCGTGCTTCTAGGGGTCACAGCCGCTTCTCTCCTAAAGGGTCAGAGTGGGGCTTGCTGTGCCAAGGTGTCCCGCTGAAACAGTCCCATGGCAGGGTCTCGGCCCTTCGCCCGTCCGTTTCAGGCTGGCCTCCCTGCTCAGGGCGGTCCCCGGAGAGGTGGGCCTGCAGGCCGGCGTCGCCCTCCCGACCTCCCCGCGAGCCGGGTGTGCAGCCCGGTGCCCTCTGAACGCCGGCTCCGGCGGGCTCGACCGCGGGCGGGCGCCCGGCTCCTCGAAGCGGGGCTTCCGCCAGAAGGCCTCCCGCACCTCGGAACGAGTGGGTTTGCTCTGCGGTGGGTCCGGCCGCTCAGTCCCTGCAGAAGCTGCTTGCGATGTCCTTGCTCGTGCTTCGCTGAGGCCTAGGTCGGGGGCCCCATCCTAGACGGCCCCACACCTGAGGCCCGGCTTGCAGCCTTCCTGCGGCTTCCGCCCCATCCTGCCGTGGCCCAGCTTGCCCCTTCGCCAAGGAGGCCTGCACGCGGAAGGCAGCTCGGCTTCAAGCTTGCCTCTCGGAGGGAAGGCTGTGGTGCTCGCTCGACGTGAACAGGCCTCGCGCTGAGAAGGCCTCCTTCTCCGTGCAGCGACGTGTGTGCGGACGTGGACGGGGATGGCATTCCACCCTGCCTTGTCTCTCCCAGGGAGGTCGAGGGGCTTGACCTACGGCGTCCCCTCCCTAGGCGAGTCAGCTAACCGCTTCCCCGGGGAGGACGCGAGGCGTCGGTCCGGGAGAAGCCGGCCCCACGGCCCGGGCGCTCGGGCCTCACGAAGCGCGCCCTTCCTCTCTCCTGCCCGCTTCTCTCTTCGCACTCGTCTTTCCCTGGGCGGACGTTCTCCCCCGGAGCGCAGCCTGGCTCGGTCTGGAGGGACCTGCTGTCTCCTTCGGTTTTCAGGCCCAGGCGTGCGACCGCCTTGACTCCCCGAAGCCGCTGTCGGCCCCGAGGTGCTGGCGACACCCGCAGGTCCCTGGGGTGGAGGCCCCAGCCTGCAGGGTGTTTGTATCGCTTTCCGCGTCGGAGAGCAGGCATGGTGCTTTCGGGGAAGGGGGAGCTGACAGAGTACCCTCCGGGAAGCGCGTGCCAGAGCCGAGGGTTGGGCACCTTGCTCCGTGCTTCTAGGGGTCACAGCCGCTTCTCTCCTAAAGGGTCAGAGTGGGGTTGCTGTACCAAGGCGTCCCGCTGAAACAGTCCCATGGCAGGGGCTCGGCCCTTCGCCCGTCCGTTTCCGGCTGGCCTCCCTGCTCAGGGCGGTCCCCGGAGAGGTGGGCCTGCAGGCCGGCGTCGCCCTCCCGACCTCCCCGCGAGCCGGGTGTGCAGCCCGGTGCCCTCTTAACGCCGGCTCCGGTGGGCTCTACTGCGGGCGGGCGCCCGTCTCCACGAAGCGGGGCTGCCGCCAGAAGGCCTCCCGCAGCCTCGGAACGAGTAGGTTTTCTCTGCGGTGGGTCCGGCCGCTCGGTCTCAGCAGAAGCTGCTTCCGATGTCCTCGCGCGTGCAAAGCGGAGGCCGAGGTCGGGGGCCCCCTTCTAGGACGGCCCCCCACCTGAGGCCCGGCTGGCACCCTTCCTGCGGCTTCCGCCCCATCCTGCCGTGGCCCAGCTTGCTCCTTCGCCAAGGAGGCCTGCACGCGGAAGGCAGCTCGGCTTCAAGCTTGCCTCTCGGAGGGAAGGCTTTGGTGCTCGCTCGAGGTGAACAGGCCTCGCGCTGAGCAGGCCTCCTTCTCCGTGCAGCGACGTGTGTGCGGACGTGGACGGGGATTGCATTCCACCCTGCCTTGTCTCTCCCAGGGAGGTCGAGGGGCTTGACCTACGGCGTCCCCTCCCACGGCGAGTCAGCTAACCGCTTCCCCGGGGAGGACGCGAGGCGCCGGCCCGGGAGAAGCCGGCCCCAGCCCGGGCGCTCGGGCCTCACGAAGCGCGCCCTTCTCTCTCCTCCCCCTTCTCTCTTCTGACTCCTCTTTCCCTGGGTGGACGTTCTCCCCCGGAGCGCACCCTGGCTCGGTCTGGTGGGACCTGCTGTCTCCTTCGGTTTTCAGGCCCAGGCGTGCGACCACCTTGACTCCCCGAAGCCGCTGTCGGCCCCGAGGTGCTGGCGGCACCCGCAGGTCCCTGGGGTGGAGGCCCCAGCCTGCAGGGTGTTTGCATCGCTTTCCGCGTCAGAGAGCACGCATGGTGCTTTCGGGGAAGGAGGAGCTGACAGAGTCCCCTCCGGGAAGCGCGTGCCAGAGCCGAGGGTTGGGCACCTTGCCCCGTGCTTCTAGGGGTCACAGCCGCTTCTCTCCTAAAGGGTCAGAGTGGGGCTTGCTGTACCAAGGCGTCCCGCTGAAACAGTCCCATGGAGGGGCTCGGCCCTTCGCCCGTCCGTTTCCGGCTGGCCTCCCTGCTCAGGGCGGTCCCCGGAGAGGTGGGCCTGCAGGCCGGCGTCGCCCTCCCGGCCTCCCCGCGAGCCGGGTGTGCAGCCCGGTGCCCTCTGAACGCCGGCTCCGGTGGGCTCGACTACGGGCTTGCGCCCGGCTCCGTGAAGCAGGACTGCCGCCAGAAGGCCTCCCGCAGCCTCGGAACGAGTGGGTTTGCTCTGCGGTGGGTCCGGCCGCTTGGTCCCAGCAGAAGCTGCTTCCGATGTCCTCGCGCGTGCAAAGCGGAGGCCGAGGTCGGGGGCCCCCTTCTAGGACGGCCCCCCACCTGAGGCCCGGCTGGCACCCTTCCTGCGGCTTCCGCCCCATCCTGCCGTGGCCCAGCTTGCCCCTTCGCCAAGGAGGCCTGCACGCGGAAGGCAGCTTGGCCTCAGGCTTGCCTCTCGGAGGGAAGGCTGTGGTGCTCGCTCGAGGTGAACAGGCCTCGCGCTGAGAAGGCCTCCTTCTCCTTGCAGCGACGTGTGTGCGGACGTGCACGTGGATGGCATTCCACCCTGCCTTGTCTCTCCCAGGGAGGTCGAGGGGCTTGACCTGCGGCGTCCCCACGCACGGCGAGTCAGCCAACCGCTTCCCCGGGGAGGACGCGAGGCGTCGGTCCGGGAGAAGCCGGCCCCACGGCCCGGGCGCTCGGGCCTCACGAAGCGCGCCCTTCCTCTCTCCTGCCCGCTTCTCTCTTCGCACTTGTCTTTCCCTAGGCGGACGTTCTCCCCCGGAGTGCACCGTGGCTCGGCCTGGACGGACCTGCTGTCTCCTTCGGTTTTCAGGCCCAGGCTTGCGACCGCCTGGACTCCCCGAAGCCGCTGTCGGCCCCGAGGTGCTGGCGGCACCCGCAGGTCCCTGGGGTGGAGGCCCCAGCCGGCAGGGTGTTTGCATCACTTTCCGCATCTGAGAGCAGGCGTGGTGCATTCGGGGAAGGGGGAGCTGACAGAGTCCCCTCCGGGAAGCGCGTTTCAGAGCCAGGGTTGGGCACCTTGCTCCGTGCTTCTAGGGGTCACAGCCGCTTCTCTCCTAAAGGGTCAGAGTGGGGCTTGCTGTGCCAAGGTGTCCCGCTGAAACAGTCCCATGGCAGGGTCTCGGCCCTTCGCCCGTCCGTTTCAGGCTGGCCTCCCTGCTCAGGGCGGTCCCCGGAGAGGTGGGCCTGCAGGCCGGCGTCGCCCTCCCGACCTCCCCGCGAGCCGGGTGTGCAGCCCGGTGCCCTCTGAACGCCGGCTCCGGTGGGCTCGACCGCGGGCGGGCGCCCGGCTCCTCGAAGCGGGGCTTCCGCCAGAAGGCCTCCCGCACCTCGGAACGAGTGGGTTTGCTCTGCGGTGGGTCCGGCCGCTCAGTCCCTGCAGAAGCTGCTTGCGATGTCCTTGCTCGTGCTTCGCTGAGGCCTAGGTCGGGGGCCCCATCCTAGACGGCCCCACACCTGAGGCCCGGCTTGCAGCCTTCCTGCGGCTTCCGCCCCATCCTGCCGTGGCCCAGCTTGCCCCTTCGCCAAGGAGGCCTGCACGCGGAAGGCAGCTCGGCTTCAAGCTTGCCTCTCGGAGGGAAGGCTGTGGTGCTCGCTCGACGTGAACAGGCCTCGCGCTGAGAAGGCCTCCTTCTCCGTGCAGCGACGTGTGTGCGGACGTGGACGGGGATGGCATTCCACCCTGCCTTGTCTCTCCCAGGGAGGTCGAGGGGCTTGACCTACGGCGTCCCCTCCCTAGGCGAGTCAGCTAACCGCTTCCCCGGGGAGGACGCGAGGCGTCGGTCCGGGAGAAGCCGGCCCCACGGCCCGGGCGCTCGGGCCTCACGAAGCGCGCCCTTCCTCTCTCCTGCCCGCTTCTCTCTTCGCACTCGTCTTTCCCTAGGCGGACGTTCTCCCCCGGAGCGCACCGTGGCTCGGCCTGGACGGACCTGCTGTCTCCTTCGGTTTTCAGGCCCAGGCTTGCGACCGCCTTGACTCCCCGAAGCCGCTGTCGGCCCCGAGGTGCTGGCGGCACCCGCAGGTCCCTGGGGTGGAGGCCCCAGCCTGCAGGGTGTTTGCATCGCTTTCCGCGTCGGAGAGCACGCATGGTGCTTTCGGGGAAGGGGGAGCTGACAGAGTCCCCTCCGGGAAGCGCGTGCCAGAGCCGAGGGTTGGGCACCTTGCCCCGTGCTTCTAGGGGTCACAGCCGCTTCTCTCCTAAAGGGTCAGAGTGGGGCTTGCTGTACCAAGGCGTCCCGCTGAAACAGTCCCATGGCAGGGGCTCGGCCCTTCGCCCGTCCGTTTCCGGCTGGCCTCCCTGCTCAGGGCGGTCCCCGGAGAGGTGGGCCTGCAGGCCGGCGTCGCCCTCCCGGCCTCCCCGCGAGCCGGGTGTGCAGCCCGGTGCCCTCTGAACGCCGGCTCCGGTGGGCTCGACTACGGGCTTGCGCCCGGCTCCGTGAAGCAGGACTGCCGCCAGAAGGCCTCCCGCAGCCTCGGAACGAGTAGGTTTGCTCTGCGGTGGGTCCGGCCGCTCGGTCCCAGCAGAAGCTGCTTCCGATGTCCTCGCGCGTGCAAAGCGGAGGCCGAGGTCGGGGGCCCCCTTCTAGGACGGCCCCCCACCTGAGGCCCGGCTGGCACCCTTCCTGCGGCTTCCGCCCCATCCTGCCGTGGCCCAGCTTGCCCCTTCGCCAAGGAGGCCTGCACGCGGAAGGCAGCTTGGCCTCAGGCTTGCCTCTCGGAGGGAAGGCTGTGGTGCTCGCTCGAGGTGAACAGGCCTCGCGCTGAGAAGGCCTCCTTCTCCGTGCAGCGACGTGTGTGGGGACGTGCACGTGGATGGCATTCCACCCTGCCTTGTCTCTCCCAGGGAGGTCGAGGGGCTTGACCTGCGGCGTCCCCACGCACGGCGAGTCAGCCAACCGCTTCCCCGGGGAGGACGCGAGGCGTCGGTCCGGGAGAACCCGGCCCCACGGCCCGGGCGCTCGGGCCTCACGAAGCGCGCCCTTCCTCTCTCCTGCCCGCTTCTCTCTTCGCACTTGTCTTTCCCTAGGCGGACGTTCTCCCCCGGAGTGCACCGTGGCTCGGCCTGGACGGACCTGCTGTCTCCTTCGGTTTTCAGGCCCAGGCTTGCGACCGCCTGGACTCCCCGAAGCCGCTGTCGGCCCCGAGGTGCTGGCGGCACCCGCAGGTCCCTGGGGTGGAGGCCCCAGCCGGCAGGGTGTTTGCATCACTTTCCGCATCTGAGAGCAGGCGTGGTGCATTCGGGGAAGGGGGAGCTGACAGAGTCCCCTCCGGGAAGCGCGTTTCAGAGCCAGGGTTGGGCATCTTGCTCCGTGCTTCTAGGGGTCACAGCCGCTTCTCTCCTAAAGGGTCAGAGTGGGGCTTGCTGTACCAAGGCGTCCCGCTGAAACAGTCCCATGGCAGGGGCTCGGCCCTTCGCCCGTCCGTTTCAGGCTGGCCTCCCTGCTCAGGGCGGTCCCCGGAGAGGTGGGCCTGCAGGCCGGCGTCGCCCTCCCGACCTCCCCGCGAGCCGGGTGTGCAGCCCGGTGCCCTCTGAACGCCGGCTCCGGTGGGCTCTACTGCGGGCGGGCGCCCGGCTCCACGAAGCGGGGCTGCCGCCAGAAGGCCTCCCGCAGCCTCGGAACGAGTAGGTTTGCTCTGCGGTGGGTCCGGCCGCTCGGTCTCAGCAGAAGCTGCTTCCGATGTCCTCGCGCGTGCTTCGCGGAGGCCGAGGTCGGGGGGCCCCCTTCTAGGATGGCCCCCCACCTGAGGCCCGGCTGGCACCCTTCCTGCGGCTTCCGCCCCATCCTGCCGTGGCCCAGCATGCCCCTTCGCCAAGGAGGCCTGCACGCGGAAGGCAGCTCAGCTTCAAGCTTGCCTCTCGGAGGGAAGGCTGTGGTGCTCGCTCGAGGTGAACAGGCCTCGCGCAGAGAAGGCCTCCTTCTCCGTGCAGCGACGTGTGTGCGGACGAGGACGGGGATGGCATTCCACAATGCCTTGTCTCTCCCAGGGAGGTGAAGGGGCTTGACCTACCGCGTCCCCTCCCACGGCGAGTCAGCTAACCGCTTCCCCGGGGAGGACCGAGGCGCCGCCCCGGGAGAAGTCGGCCCCACGGCCCGGGCGCTCGGGCCTCACGAAGCGCGCCCTTCCTCTCTCCTGCCCGCTTCTCTCTTCGCACTCCTCTTTCCCTGGGCGGACGTACTCCCCCGGAGCACACCGTGGCTCGGCATGGAGGGACCTGCTGTCTCCTTCGGTTTTCAGGCCCAGGCGTGCGACCGCCTTGACTCCCCGAAGCCGCTGTCGGCCCCGAGGTGCTGGCGGCACCCGCAGGTCCCTGGGGTGGAGGCCCCAGCCGGCAGGGTGTTTGCATCACTTTCCGCATCTGAGAGCAGGCGTGGTGCATTCGGGGAAGGGGGAGCTGACAGAGTCCCCTCCGGGAAGCGCGTTTCAGAGCCAGGGTTGGGCACCTTGCTCCGTGCTTCTAGGGGTCACAGCCGCTTCTCTCCTAAAGGGTCAGAGTGGGGCTTGCTGTACCAAGGCGTCCCGCTGAAACAGTCCCATGGCAGGGGCTCGGCCCTTCGCCCGTCCGTTTCAGGCTGGCCTCCCTGCTCAGGGCGGTCCCCGGAGAGGTGGGCCTGCAGGCCGGCGTCGCCCTCCCGACCTCCCCGCGAGCCGGGTGTGCAGCCCGGTGCCCTCTGAACGCCGGCTCCGGTGGGCTCGACCGCGGGCGGCCGCCCGGCTCCTCGAAGCGGGGCTTCCGCCAGAAGGCCTCCCGCACCTCGGAACGAGTGGGTTTGCTCTGCGGTGGGTCCGGCCGCTCAGTCCCTGCAGAAGCTGCTTGCGATGTCCTTGCTCGTGCTTCGCTGAGGCCTAGGTCGGGGGCCCCATCCTAGACGGCCCCAAACCTGAGGCCCGGCTGGCACCCTTCCTGCGGCTTCCGCCCCATCCTGCCGTGGCCCAGCTTGCCCCTTAGCCAAGGAGGCCTGCACGCGGAAGGCAGCTCGGCTTCAAGCTTGCCTCTCGGAGGAAAGGCTGTGGTGCTCGCTCGACGTGAACAGGCCTCGCGCTGAGAAGGCCTCCTTCTCCGTGCAGCGACGTGTGTGCGGACGTGGACGGGGATGGCATTCCACCCTGCCTTGTCTCTCCCAGGGAGTTCGAGGGGCTTGACCTACGGCGTCCCCTCCCTAGGCGAGTCAGCTAACCGCTTCCCCGGGGAGGACGCGAGGCGTCGGTCCGGGAGAAGCCGGCCCCACGGCCCGGGCGCTCGGGCCTCACGAAGCGCGCCCTTCCTCTCTCCTGCCCGCTTCTCTCTTCGCACTCGTCTTTCCCTGGGCGGACGTTCTCCCCCGGAGCGCACCCTGGCTCGGTCTGGTGGGACCTTCTGTCTCCTTCGGTTTTCAGGCCCAGGCGTGCGACCACCTTGACTCCCCGAAGCCGCTGTCGGCCCCGAGGTGCTGGCGGCACCCACAGGTCCCTGGGGTGGAGGCCCCAGCCGGCAGGGTGTTTGCATTGCTTTCCGCGTCGGAGAGCAGGCATGGTGCTTTCGGGGAAGGGGGAGCTGACAGAGTCCCCTCCGGGAAGCGCGTGCCAGAGCCGTGGGTTGGGCGCCTTCCTCCGTGCTTCTAGGGGTCACAGCCGCTTCTCTCCTAAAGGGTCAGAGTGGGGCTTGCTGTGCCAAGGCGTCCCGCTGAAACAGTCCCATGGAGGGTCTCGGCCCTTCGCCCGTCCGTTTCAGGCTGGCCTCCCTGCTCAGGGCGCCACCCGGAGAGGAGGGCCTGCAGGCCGGCGTCGCCCTCCCGACCTCCCCGCGAGCCGGGTGTGCAGCCCGGTGCCCTCTGAACGCCGGCTCCGGTGGGTTCGACTTCGGGATTGTGCCCGGCTCCGTGAAGCAGGACTGCCGCCAGAAGGCCTCCCGCAGCCTCGGAACGAGTGGGTTTGCTCTGCGGTCGGTCCGGCAGCTTGGTCCCAGCAGAAGCTCCTTATTATGTCCTCGCGCGTGCTTCGCGGAGGCCGAGGTCGGGGGCCCCCTTCTAGGACGGCCCCCCACCTGAGGCCCGGCTGGCACCCTTCCTGCGGCTTCTGCCCCATCCTGCCGTGGCCCAGCTTGCCCCTTCGCCAAGGAGGCCTGCACGCGGAAGGCAGCTTGGCCTCAGGCTTGCCTCTCGGAGGGAAGGCTGTGGTGCTCGCTCGAGGTGAACAGGCCTCGCGTTGAGAAGGCCTCCTTCTCCTTGCAGCGACGTGTGTGCGGACGTGGACGTGGATGGCATTCCACCCTGCCTTGTCTCTCCCAGGGAGGTCGAGGGGCTTGACCTGCGGCGTCCCCACGCACAGCGAGTCAGCCAACCGCTTCCCCGGGGAGGACGCGAGGCGTCGGCCCGGGAGAAGCCGGCCCCACGGCCCGGGCGCTCGGGCCGAACGAAGCGCGCCCTTCCTCTCTCCTGCCCGCTTCTCTCTTCGCACTCGTCTTTCCCTAGGCGGACGTTCTCCCCCGGAGCGCACCGTGGCTCGGCCTGGACGGACCTGCTGTCTCCTTCGTTTTTCAGGCCCAGGCTTGCGACCGCCTTGACTCCCCGAAGCCGCTGTCGGCCCCGAGGTGCTGGCGGCACCCGCAGGTCCCTGGGGTGGAGGCCCCAGCCTGTAGGGTGTTTGCATCGCTTTCCGCGTCGGAGAGCAGGCATGGTGCTTTCGGGGAAGGGGGAGCTGACAGAGTCCCCTCCGGGAAGCGCGTTTCAGAGCCAGGGTTGGGCACCTTGCTCCGTGCTTCTAGGGGTCACAGCCGCTTCTCTCCTAAAGGGTCAGAGTGGGGCTTGCTGTGCCAAGGTGTCCCGCTGAAACAGTCTCATGGCAGGGTCTCGGCCCTTCGCCCGTCCGTTTCAGGCTGGCCTCCCTGCTCAGGGCGGTCCCCGGAGAGGTGGGCCTGCAGGCCGGCGTCGCCCTCCCGACCTCCCCGCGAGCCGGGTGTGCAGCCTGGTGCCCTCTGAACGCCGGCTCCGGTGGGCTCGACCGCGGGCGGGCGCCCGGCTCCTCGAAGCGGGGCTTCCGCCAGAAGGCCTCCCGCACCTCGGAACGAGTGGGTTTGCTCTGCGGTGGGTCCGGCCGCTCAGTCCCTGCAGAAGCTGCTTGCGATGTCCTTGCTCGTGCTTCGCTGAGGCCTAGGTCGGGTCCCATCCTAGACGGCCCCACACCTGAGGCCCGGCTTGCAGCCTTCCTGCGGCTTCCGCCCCATCCTGCCGTGGCCCAGCTTGCCCCTTCGCCAAGGAGGCCTGCACGCGGAAGGCAGCTCGGCCTCAGGCTTGCCTCTCGGAGGGAAGGCTGTGGTGCTCGCTCGAGGTGAACAGGCCTCGCGCTGAGAAGGCCTCCTTCTCCGTGCAGCGACGTGTGTGCGGACGTGGACGGGGATGGCATTCCACCCTGCCTTGTCTCTCCCAGGGAGGTCAAGGGGCTTGACCTACCGCGTCCCCTCCCACGGCGAGTCAGCTAACCGCTTCCCCGGGGAGGACCGAGGCGCCGGCCCAGGAGAAGCCGGCCCCGCGGCCCGGGCGCTCGGGCCTCACGAAGCGCGCCCTTCCTCTCTCCTGCCCGCTTCTCTCTTCGCACTCCTCTTTCCCTGGGCGGACGTTCTCCCCCGGAGCGCACCCTGGCTCGGTCTGGAGGGTCCTGCTGTCTCCTTTGGTTTTCAGGCCCAGGCGTGCGACCGCCTTGACTCCCCGAAGCCGCTGTCGGCCCCGAGGTGCTGGCGGCACCCGCAGGTCCCTGGGGTGGAGGCCCCATCCGGCAGGGTGTTTGCATCGCTTTCCGCGTCGGAGAGCAGGCATGGTGCTTTCGGGGAAGGGGGAGCTGACAGAGTACCCTCCGGGATGCGTGTTCCAGAGCCGAGGTTTGGGCGGCTTGCTCCGTGCTTCTAGGGGGTCACAGCCGCTTCTCTCCTAACGGGACGGAGTGGGGCTTGCTGGGTCAAGGCGTCCCCCTGAAACAGTCCCATGGCAGGGGCTCGGCCCTTCGCCCGTCCGTTTCAGGCTGGCCTCCCTGCTCAGGGCGTCACCCGGAGAGGTGGGCCTGCAGGCCGGCGTCGCCCTCCCGACCTCCCCGCGAGCCGGGTGTGCAGCCCGGTGCCCTCTGAAAGCCGGTTCCGGTGGGCTCGACTACGGGCTTGCGCCCGGCTCCGTGAAGCAGGACTGCCGCCAGAAGGCCTCCCGCAGCCTCGGAACGAGTGGGTTTGCTCTGCGGTGGGTCCGGCCGTTCGGTCCCAGCAGAAGCTGCTTCCGATGTCCTCGCGCGTTAGGACGGCCCCCCACCTGAGGCCCGGCTGGCACCCTTCCTGCGGCTTCCGCCCCATCCTGCCGCAGCCCAGCTTGCCCCTTCGCCAAGGAGGCCTGCACGCGGAAGGCAGCTTGGCTTCAAGCTTGCCTCTCAGAGGGAAGGCTGTGGTGCTCGCTCGAGGTGAACAGGCCTCGCGCTGAGAAGGCCTCCTTCTCCGTGCAGCGATGTGTGTGTGGACGTGGTCGGGGATGGCATTCCACCCTGCCTTGTCTCTCCCAGGGAGGTCCAGTGGCTTGACCTGCGGCGTCCCCACCCACGGCGAGTCAGCCAACCGCTTCCCCGGGGAGGACGCGAGGCGTCGGCCCGGGAGAAGTCGGCCCCACGGCCCGGGCGCTCGGGCCGAACGAAGCGCGCCCTTCCTCTCTCCTGCCCGCTTCTCTCTTCGCACTCGTCTTTCCCTGGGCGGACGTACTCCCCCGGAGCACACCGTGGCTCGGCATGGAGGGACCTGCTGTCTCCTTCGGTTTTCAGGCCCAGGCGTGCGACCGCCTTGACTCCCCGAAGCCGCTGTCGGCCCCGAGGTGCTGGCGGCACCCGCAGGTCCCTGGGGTGGAGGCCCCAGCCGGCAGGGTATTTGCATCACTTTCCGCATCTGAGAGCAGGCGTCGTGCATTCGGGGAAGGGGGAGCTGACAGAGTCCCCTCCGGGAAGCGCGTTTCAGAGCCAGGGTTGGGCACCTTGCTCCGTGCTTCTAGGGGTCACAGCCGCTTCTCTCCTAAAGGGTCAGAGTGGGGCTTGCTGTGCCAAGGCGTCCCGCTGAAACAGTCCCATGGCAGGGTCTCGGCCCTTCGCCCGTCCGTTTCAGGCTGGCCTCCCTGCTCAGGGCGGTCCCCGGAGAGGTGGGCCTGCAGGCCGGCGTCGCCCTCCCGACCTCCCCGCGAGCCGGGTGTGCAGCCCGGTGCCCTCTGAACGCCGGCTCCGGTGGGCTCGACCGCGGGCGGGCGCCCGGCTCCTCGAAGCGGGGCTTCCGCCAGAAGGCCTCCCGCACCTCGGAACGAGTGGGTTTGCTCTGCGGTGGGTCCGGCCGCTCAGTCCCTGCAGAAGCTGCTTGCGATGTCCTTGCTCGTGCTTCGCTGAGGCCTAGGTGGGGGGCCCCATCCTAGACGGCCCCACACCTGAGGCCCGGCTTGCAGCCTTCCTGCGGCTTCCGCCCCATCCTGCCGTGGCCCAGCTTGCCCCTTCGCCAAGGAGGCCTGCACGCGGAAGGCAGCTCGGCTTCAAGCTTGCCTCTCGGAGGGAAGGCTGTGGTGCTCGCTCGAGGTGAACAGGCCTCGCGCTGAGAAGGCCTCCTTCTCCGTGCAGCGACGTGTGTGCGGACGTGGACGGGGATGGCATTCCACCCTGCCTTGTCTCTCCCAGGGAGGTCGAGGGGCTTGACCTACGGCGTCGCCTCCCTAGGCGAGTCAGCTAACCGCTTCCCCGGGGAGGACGCGAGGCGTCGGTCAGGGAGAAGCCGGCCCCACGGCCCGGGCGCTCGGGCCTCACGAAGCGCGCCCTTCCTCTCTCTGCCCGCTTCTCTCTTCGCACTCGTCTTTCCCTGGGTAGACGTTCTCCCCCGGAGCGCACCCTGGCTCGGTCTGGAGGGACCTGCTGTCTCCTTCGGTTTTCAGGCCCAGGCGTGCGACCGCCTTGACTCCCGAAGCCGCTGTCGGCCCCGAGGTGCTGGCGGCACCTGCAGGTCCCTGGGGTGGAGGCCCCAGCCGGCAGGGTGTTTGCATCACTTTCTGCATCTGAGAGCAGGCGTGGTGCTTTTGGGGAAGGGGGAGCTGACAAAGCCCCCTCCGGGATGCGTGTTCCAGAGCCGAGGTTTGGGCGGCTTGCTCCGTGCTTCTAGGGGGTCACAGCCGCTTCTCTCCTAACGGGACGGAGTGGGGCTTGCTGGGTCAAGGCGTCCCCCTGAAACAGTCCCATGGCAGGGGCTCGGCCCTTCGCCCGTCCGTTTCAGGCTGGCCTCCCTGCTCAGGGCGGTCCCCGGAGAGGTGGCCCTGCAGGCCGGCGTCGCCCTCCCGACCTCCCCGCGAGCCGGGTGTGCAGCCCGGTGCCCTCTGAAAGCCGGTTCCGGTGGGCTCGACTACGGGCTTGCGCCCGGCTCCGTGAAGCAGGACTGCCGCCAGAAGGCCTCCCGCAGCCTCGGAACGAGTGGGTTTGCTCTGCGGTGGGTCCGGCCGCTCGGTCCCAGCAGAAGCTGCTTCCGATGTCCTCGCGCGTTAGGACGGCCCCCCACCTGAGGCCCGGCTGGCACCCTTCCTGCGGCTTCCGCCCCATCCTGCCGCGGCCCAGCTTGCCCCTTCGCCAAGGAGGCCTGCACGCGGAAGGCAGCTCGGCTTCAAGCTTGCCTCTCGGAGGGAAGGCTGTGGTGCTCGCTCGAGGTGAACAGGCCTCGCGCTGAGAAGGCCTCCTTCTCCGTGCAGCGACGTGTGTGCGGACGTGGACGGGGATGGCATTCCACAATGCCTTGTCTCTCCCAGGGAGGTCAAGGGGCTTGACCTACCGCGTCCCCTCCCACGGCGAGTCAGCTAACCGCTTCCCCGGGGAGGACCGAGGCGCCGGCCCGGGAGAAGCCGGCCCCACGGCCCGGGCGCTCGGGCCTCACGAAGCGCGCCCTTCCTCTCTCCTGCCCGCTTCTCTCTTCGCACTCGTCTTTCCCTGGGCGGACGTTCTCCCCCGGAGCGCACCCTGGCTCGGTCTGGAGGGACCTGCTGTCTCCTTTGGTTTTCAGGCCCAGGCGTGCGACCGCCTTGACTCCCCGAAGCCGCTGTCGGCCCCGAGGTGCTGGCGGCACCCGCAGGTCCCTGGGGTGGAGGCCCCAGCCGGCAGGGTGTTTGCATCACTTTCCGCATCTGAGAGCAGGCGTGGTGCTTTTGGGGAAGGGGGAGCTGACAAAGCCCCCTCCGGGATGCGTGTTCAAGAGCCGAGGTTTGGGCGGCTTGCTCCGTGCTTCTAGAGGGTCACAGCCGCTTCTCTCCTAACGGGACAGAGTGGGGCTTGCTGTACCAAGGCGTCCCGCTGAAACAGTCCCATGGCAGGGGCTCGGCCCTTCGCCCGTCCGTTTCAGGCTGGCCTCCCTGCTCAGGGCGGTCCCCGGAGAGGTGGGCCTGCAGGCCGGCGTCGCCCTCCCGACCTCCCCGCGAGCCGGGTGTGCAGCCCAGTGCCCTCTTAACGCCGGCTCCGGTGGGTTCGACTTCGGGCTTGCGCCCGGCTCCGTGAAGGAGGACTGCCGCCAGAAGGCCTCCCGCAGCCTCGGAACGAGTGGGTTTGCTCTGCGGTGGGTCCGGCCGCTTGGTCCCAGCAGAAGCTCCTTACTATGTCCTCGCGCGTGCTACGCGGAGGCCGAGTTCGGGGGCCCCCTTCTAGGACGGCCCCCCACCTGAGGCCCGGCTGGCACCCTTCCTGCGGCTTCCGCCCCATCCTGCCGTGGCCCAGCTTGCCCCTTCGCCAAGGAGGCCTGCACGCGGAAGGCAGCTTGGCCTCAGGCTTGCCTCTCGGAGGGAAGGCTGTGGTGCTCGCTCGAGGTGAACAGGCCTCGCGCTGAGAAGGCCTCCTTCTCCTTGCAGCGACGTGTGTGCGGACGTGGACGTGGATGGCATTCCACCCTGCCTTGTCTCTCCCAGGGAGGTCGAGGGGCTTGACCTGCGGCGTCCCCACGCACAGCGAATCAGCCAACCGCTTCCCCGGGGAGGACGCGAGGCGTCGGTCCGGGAGAAGCCGGCCCCACGGCCCGGGCGCTCGGGCCTCACGAAGCGCGCCCTTCCTCTCTCCTGCCCGCTTCTCTCTTCGCACTCGTCTTTCCCTAGGCGGACGTTCTCCCCCGGAGCGCACCGTGGCTCGGCCAGGACGGACCTGCTGTCTCCTTCGGTTTTCAGGCCCAGGCGTGCTACCGCCTTGACTCCCCGAAGCCGCTGTCGGCCCCGAGGTGCTGGCGGCACCCGCAGGTCCCTGGGGTGGAGGCCCCAGCCGGCAGGGTGTTTGCATCACTTTCCGCATCTGAGAGCAGGCGTGGTGCTTTTGGGGAAGGGGGAGCTGACAAAGCCCCCTCCGGGATGCGTGTTCCAGAGCCGAGGTTTGGGCGGCTTGCTCCGTGCTTCTAGGGGATCACAGCCGCTTCTCTCCTAACGGGACGGAGTGGGGCTTGCTGGGTCAAGGCGTCCCCCTGAAAAGGTCCCATGGCAGGGGCTCGGCCCTTCGCCCGTCCGTTTCAGGCTGGCCTCCCTGCTCAGGGCGACACCCGGAGAGGTGGGCCTGCAGGCCGGCGTCGCCCTCCCGACCTCCCCGCGAGCCGGGTGTGCAGCCCGGTGCCCTCTGAAAGCCGGTTCCAGTGGGCTCGACTACGGGCTTGCGCCCGGCTCCGTGAAGCAGGACTGCCGCCAGAAGGCCTCCCGCAGCCTCGGAACGAGTAGGTTTGCTCTGCGGTGGGTCCGGCCGCTCGGTCCCAGCAGAAGCTGCTTCCGTTGTCCTCGCGCGTTAGGACGGCCCCCCACCTGAGGCCCGGCTGGCACCCTTCCTGCGGCTTCCGCCCCATCCTGCCGCGGCCCAGCTTGCCCCTTCGCCAAGGAGGCCTGCACGCGGAAGGCAGCTCGGCTTCAAGCTTGCCTCTCGGAGGGAAGGCTGTGGTGCTCGCTCGAGGTGAACAGGCCTCGCGCTGAGAAGGCCTCCTTCTCCGTGCAGCGACGTGTGTGTGGACGTGGTCGGGGATGGCATTCCACCCTGCCTTGTCTCTCCCAGGGAGGTCCAGTGGCTTGACCTGCGGCGTCCCCACCCACGGCGAGTCAGCCAACCGCTTCCCCGGGGAGGACCGAGGAGTCGGCCCGGGAGAAGTCGGCCCCACGGCCCGGGCGCTCGGGCCGAACGAAGCGCGCCGTTCCTCTCTCCTGCCCGCTTCTCTCTTCGCACTCGTCTTTCCCTGGGCGGACGTACTCCCCCGGAGCACACCGTGGCTCGGCATGGAGGGACCTGCTGTCTCCTTCGGTTTTCAGGCCCAGGCGTGCGACCGCCTTGACTCCCCGAAGCCGCTGCCGGCCCTGAGGTGCTGGCGGCACCCGCAGGTCCCTGGGGTGGAGGCCCCAGCTGGCAGGGTATTTGCATCACTTTCCGCATCTGAGAGCAGGCGTGGTGCATTCGGGGAAGGGGGAGCTGACAGAGTCCCCTCCGGGAAGCGCGTTTCAGAGCCAGGGTTGGGCACCTTGCTCCGTGCTTCTAGGGGTCACAGCCGCTTCTCTCCTAAAGGGTCAGAGTGGGGCTTGCTGTGCCAAGGTGTCCCGCTGAAACAGTCCCATGGCAGGGTCTCGGCCCTTAGCCCGTCCGTTTCAGGCTGGCCTCCCTGCTCAGGGCGGTCCCCGGAGAGGTGGGCCTGCAGGCCGGCGTCGCCCTCCCGACCTCCCCGCGAGCCGGGTGTGCAGCCCGGTGCCCTCTGAACGCCGGCTCCGGTGGGCTCGACCGCGGGCGGGCGCCCGGCTCCTCGAAGCGGGGCTTCCGCCAGAAGGCCTCCCGCCCCTCGGAACGAGTGGGTTTGCTCTGCGGTGGGTCCGGCCGCTCAGTCCCTGCAGAAGCTGCTTGCGATGTCCTTGCTCGTGCTTCGCTGAGGCCTAGGTCGGGGGCCCCATCCTAGACGGCCCCACACCTGAGGCCCGGCTGGCACCCTTCCTGCGGCTTCCGCCCCATCCTGCCGTGGCCCAGCTTGCCCCTTCGCCAAGGAGGCCTGCACGCGGAAGGCAGCTCGGCTTCAAGCTTGCCTCTCGGAGGGAAGGCTGTGGTGCTCGCTCGACGTGAACAGGCCTCGCGCTGAGAAGGCCTCCTTCTCCGTGCAGCGACGTGTGTGCGGACGTGGACGGGGATGGCATTCCACCCTGCCTTGTCTCTCCCAGGGAGGTCGAGGGGCTTGACCTACGGCGTCCCCTCCCTAGGCGAGTCAGCTAACCGCTTCCCCGGGGAGGACACGAGGCGTCGGTCCGGGAGAAGCCGGCCCCACGGCCCGGGCGCTCGGGCCTCAGGAAGCGCGCCCTTCTCTCTCCTCCCCCTTCTCTCTTCTGACTCGTCTTTCCCTGGGTGGACGTTCTCCCCCGGAGCGCACCCTGGCTCGGTCTGGTGGGACCTTCTGTCTCCTTCGGTTTTCAGGCCCAGGCGTGCGACCACCTTGACTCCCCGAAGCCGCTGTCGGCCCCGAGGTGCTGGCGGCACCCGCAGGTCCCTGGGGTGGAGACCCAGCCTGCAGGGTGTTTGCATCGCTTTCCGCGTCGGAGAGCAGGCATGGTGCTTTCGGGGAAGGGGGAGCTGACAGAGTCCCCTCCGGGAAGCGCGTGCCAGAGCCGTGGGTTGGGCGCCTTCCTCCGTGCTTCTAGGGGTCACAGCCGCTTCTCTCCTAAAGGGTCAGAGTGGGGCTTGCTGTGCCAAGGCGTCCCGCTGAAACAGTCCCATGGAGGGTCTCGGCCCTTCGCCCGTCCGTTTCAGGCTGGCCTCCCTGCTCAGGGCGCCACCCGGAGAGGAGGGCCTGCAGGCCGGCGTCGCCCTCCCGACCTCCCCGCGAGCCGGGTGTGCAGCCCGGTGCCCTCTGAAGGCCGGCTCCGGTGGGTTCGACTTCGGGCTTGTGCCCGGCTCCGTGAAGCAGGACTGCCGCCAGAAGGCCTCCCGCAGCCTCGGAACGAGTGGGTTTGCTCTGCGGTGGGTCCGGCCGCTCGGTCCCAGCAGAAGCTGCTTCCGATGTCCTCGCGCGTGCTTTTCGGAGGCCGAGGTCGGGGGCCCCCTTCTAGGACGGCCCCCCACCTGAGGCCCGGCTGGCACCCTTCCTGCGGCTTCCGCCCCATCCTGCCGTGGCCCAGCTTGCCCCTTCGCCAAGGAGGCCTGCACACGGAAGGCAGCTTGTCCTCAGGCTTGCCTCTCGGAGGGAAGGCTGTGGTGCTCGCTCAAGGTGAACAGGCCTCGCGCTGAGAAGGCCTCCTTCTCCGTGCAGCGACGTGTGTGCGGACGTGGACGGGGATGGCATTCCACCCTGCCTTGTCTCTCCCAGGGAGGTCAAGGGGCTTGACCTACCGCGTCCCCTCCCACGGCGAGTCAGCTAACCGCTTCCCCGGGGAGGACCGAGGCGCCGGCCCGGGAGAAGCCGGCCCCGCGGCCCGGGCGCTCGGGCCTCACGAAGCGCGCCCTTCCTCTCTCCTGCCCGCTTCTCTCTTCGCACTCCTCTTTCCCTGGGCGGACGTTCTCCCCCGGAGCGCACCCTGGCTCGGTCTGGAGGGTCCTGCTGTCTCCTTTGGTTTTCGGGCCCAGGCGTGCGACCGCCTTGACTCCCCGAAGCCGCTGTCGGCCCCGAGGTGCTGGCGGCACCCGCAGGTCCCTGGGGTGGAGGCCCCAGCCGGCAGGGTGTTTGCATCGCTTTCCGCGTCGGAGAGCAGGCATGGTGCTTTCGGGGAAGGGGGAGCTGACAGAGTACCCTCCGGGAAGCGCGTGCCAGAGCCGAGGGTTGGGCACCTTGCTCCGTGCTTCTAGGGGTCACAGCCGCTTCTCTCCTAAAGGGTCAGAGTGGGGCTTGCTGTACCAAGGCGTCCCGCTGAAACAGTCCCATGGCAGGGGCTCGGCCCTTCGCCCGTCCGTTTCAGGCTGGCCTCCCTGCTCAGGGCGGTCCCCGGAGAGGTGGGCCTGCAGGCCGGCGTCGCCCTCCCGACCTCCCCGCGAGCCGGGTGTGCAGCCCGGTGCCCTCTTAACGCCGGCTCCGGTGGGCTCTACTGCGGGCGGGCGCCCGGCTCCACGAAGCGGGGCTGCCGCCAGAAGGCCTCCCGCAGCCTCGGAACGAGTAGGTTTGCTCTGCGGTGGGTCCGGCCGCTCGGTCTCAGCAGAAGCTGCTTCCGATGTCCTCGCGCGTGCTTCGCGGAGGCCGAGGTCGGGGGCCCCCTTCTAGGACGGCCCCCCACCTGAGGCCCGGCTGGCACCCTTCCTGCGGCTTCCGCCCCATCCTGCCGTGGCCCAGCTTGCTCCTTCGCCAAGGAGGCCTGCACGCGGAAGGCAGCTCGGCTTCAAGCTTGCCTCTCGGAGGGAAGGCTGTGGTGCTCGCTCGAGGTGAACAGGCCTCGCGCTGAGAAGGCCTCCTTCTCCGTGCAGCGACGTGTGTGCGGACGTGGACGGGGATTGCATTCCACCCTGCCTTGTCTCTCCCAGGGAGGTCGAGGGGCTTGACCTACGGCGTCCCCTCCCACGGCGAGTCAGCTAACCGCTTCCCCGGGGAGGACGCGAGGCGCCGGCCCGGGAGAAGCCGGCCCCACGGCCCGGGCGCTCGGGCCTCACGAAGCGCGCCCTTCTCTCTCCTCCCCCTTCTCTCTTCTGACTCGTCTTTCCCTGGGTGGACGTTCTCCCCCGGAGCGCACCCTGGCTCGGTCTGGTGGGACCTGCTGTCTCCTTCGGATTTCAGGCCCAGGCGTGCGACCGCCTTGACTCCCCGAAGCCGCTGTCGGCCCCGAGGTGCTGGCGGCACCCGCAGGTCCCTAGGGTGGAGGCCCCAGCCGGCAGGGTGTTTGCATCACTTTCCGCATCTGAGAGCAGGCGTGGTGCTTTTGGGGTAGGGGGAGCTGACAAAGCCCCCTCCGGGATGCGTGTTCCAGAGCCGAGGTTTGGGCGGCTTGCTCCGTGCTTCTAGGGGGTCACAGCCGCTTCTCTCCTAACGGGACGGAGTGGGGCTTGCTGGGTCAAGGCGTCCCCCTGAAACAGTCCCATGGCAGGGGTTCGGCCCTTCGCCTGTCCGTTTCAGGCTGGCCTCCCTGCTCAGGGCGTCACCCGGAGAGGTGGGCCTGCAGGCCGGCGTCGCCCTCCCGACCTCCCCGCGAGCCGGGTGTGCAGCCCGGTGCCCTCTGAAAGCCGGTTCCGGTGGGCTCGACTACGGGCTTGCGCCCGGCTCCGTGAAGCAGGACTGCCGCCAGAAGGCCTCCCGCAGCCTCGGAACGAGGGGGTTTGCTCTGCGGTGGGTCCGGCCGCTCGGTCCCAGCAGAAGCTGCTTCCGATGTCCTCGCGCGTTAGGACGGCCCCCCACCTGAGGCCCGGCTGGCACCCTTCCTGCGGCTTCCGCCCCATCCTGCCGCGGCCCAGCTTGCCCCTTCGCCAAGGAGGCCTGCACGCGGAAGGCAGCTCGGCTTCAAGCTTGCCTCTCGGAGGGAAGGCTGTGGTGCTCGCTCGAGGTGAACAGGCCTCGCGCTGAGAAGGCCTCCTTCTCCGTGCAGCGACGTGTGTGTGGACGTGGTCGGGGATGGCATTCCACCCTGCCTTGTCTCTCCCAGGGAGGTCCAGTGGCTTGACCTGCGGCGTCCCCACCCACGGCGAGTCAGCCAACCGCTTCCCCGGGGAGGACGCGAGGCGTCGGCCCGGGAGAAGTCGGCCCCACGGCCCGGGCGCTCGGGCCGAACGAAGCGCGCCCTTCCTCTCTCCTGCCCGCTTCTCTCTTCGCACTCGTCTTTCCCTGGGCGGACGTACTCCCCCGGAGCACACCGTGGCTCGGCCTGGACGGACCTGCTGTCTCCTTCGGTTTTCAGGCCCAGGCGTGCGACCGCCTTGACTCCCCGAAGCCGCTGTCGGCCCCGAGGTGCTGGCGGCACCCGCAGGTCCCTGGGGTGGAGGCCCCAGCTGGCAGGGTATTTGCATCACTTTCCGCATCTGAGAGCAGGCGTGGTGCATTTGGGGAAGGGGGAGCTGACAGAGTCCCCTCCGGGAAGCGCGTTTCAGAGCCAGGGTTGGGCACCTTGCTCCGTGCTTCTAGGGGTCACAGCCGCTTCTCTCCTAAAGGGTCAGAGTGGGGCTTGCTGTGCCAAGGTGTCCCGCTGAAACAGTCCCATGGCAGGGTCTCGGCCCTTCGCCCGTCCGTTTCAGGCTGGCCTCCCTGCTCAGGGCGGTCCCCGGAGAGGTGGGCCTGCAGGCCGGCGTCGCCCTCCCGACCTCCCCGCGAGCCGGGTGTGCAGCCCGGTGCCCTCTGAATGCCGGCTCCGGCGGGCTCGACCGCGGGCGGGCGCCCGGCTCCTCGAAGCGGGGCTTCCGCCAGAAGGCCTCCCGCACCTCGGAACGAGTGGGTTTGCTCTGCGGTGGGTCCGGCCGCTCAGTCCCTGCAGAAGCTGCTTGCGATGTCCTTGCTCGTGCTTCGC
The DNA here is from genome assembly GCF_963455335.1 of Martes martes. Lineage (NCBI taxonomy): Eukaryota > Metazoa > Chordata > Mammalia > Carnivora > Mustelidae > Martes > Martes martes. The sequence continues at coordinate 14,115,912 of NC_137892.1, read as the reverse complement.
TGAGGCCTAGGTCGGGGGCCCCATCCTAGACGGCCCCACACCTGAGGCCCGGCTTGCAGCCTTCCTGCGGCTTCCGCCCCATCCTGCCGTGGCCCAGCTTGCCCCTTCGCCAAGGAGGCCGGCACGCGGAAGGCAGCTCGGCTTCAAGCTTGCCTCTCGGAGGGAAGGCTGTGGTGCTCGCTCGACGTGAACAGGCCTCGCGCTGAGAAGGCCTCCTTCTCCGTGCAGCGACGTGTGTGCGGACGTGGACGGGGATGGCATTCCACCCTGCCTTGTCTCTCCCAGGGAGGTCGAGGGGCTTGACCTACGGCGTCCCCTCCCACGGCGAGTCAGCTAACCGCTTCCCCGGGGAGGACGCGAGGCGTCGGTCCGGGAGAAGCCGGCCCCACGGCCCGGGCGCTCGGGCCTCACGAAGCGCGCCCTTCCTCTCTCCTGCCCGCTTCTCTCTTCGCACTCGTCTTTCCCTGGGCGGACGTTCTCCCCCGGAGTGCACCCTGGCTCGGTCTGGAGGGACCTGCTGTCTCCTTTGGTTTTCAGGCCCAGGCGTGCGACCGCCTTGACTCCCCGAAGCCGCTGTCGGCCCCGAGGTGCTGGCGGCACCCGCAGGTCCCTGGGGTGGAGGCCCCAGCCGGCAGGGTGTTTGCATCGCTTTCCGCGTCGGAGAGCACGCATGGTGCTTTCTGGGAAGGGGGAGCTGACAGAGTCCCCTCCGGGAAGCGCGTGCCAGAGCCGTGGGTTGGGCGCCTTCCTCCGTGCTTCTAGGGGTCACAGCCGCTTCTCTCCTAAAGGGTCAGAGTGGGGCTTGCTGTACCAAGGCGTCCCGCTGAAACAGTCCCATGGAGGGTCTCGGCCCTTCGCCCGTCCGTTTCAGGCTGGCCTCCCTGCTCAGGGCGCCACCCGGAGAGGAGGGCCTGCAGGCCGGCGTCGCCCTCCCGACCTCCCCGCGAGCCGGGTGTGCAGCCCGGTGCCCTCTGAAGGCCGGCTCCGGTGGGTTCGACTTCGGGCTTGTGCCCGGCTCCGTGAAGCAGGACTGCCGCCAGAAGGCCTCCCGCAGCCTCGGAACGAGTGGGTTTGCTCTGCGGTGGGTCCGGCCGCTTGGTCCCAGCAGAAGCTCCTTACTATGTCCTAGCGCGTGCTTCGCGGAGGCCGAGGTCGGGGGCCCCCTTCTAGGACGGCCCCCCACCTGAGGCCCGGCTGGCACCCTTCCTGCGGCTTCCGCCCCATCCTGCCGTGGCCCAGCTTGCCCCTTCGCCAAGGAGGCCTGCACGCGGAAGGCAGCTTGGCCTCAGGCTTGCCTCTCGGAGGGAAGGCTGTGGTGCTCGCTCGAGGTGAACAGGCCTCGCGCTGAGAAGGCCTCCTTCTCCTTGCAGCGACGTGTGTGCGGACGTGCACGTGGATGGCATTCCACCCTGCCTTGTCTCTCCCAGGGAGGTCGAGGGGCTTGACCTGCGGCGTCCCCACGCACGGCGAGTCAGCCAACCGCTTCCCCGGGGAGGACGCGAGGCGTCGGTCCGGGAGAAGCCGGCCCCACGGCCCGGGCGCTCGGGCCTCACGAAGCGCGCCCTTCCTCTCTCCTGCCCGCTTCTCTCTTCGCACTCGTCTTTCCCTAGGCGGACGTTCTCCCCCGGAGTGCACCGTGGCTCGGCCTGGACGGACCTGCTGTCTCCTTCGGTTTTCAGGCCCAGGCTTGCGACCGCCTGGACTCCCCGAAGCCGCTGTCGGCCCCGAGGTGCTGGCGGCACCCGCAGGTCCCTGGGGTGGAGGCCCCAGCTGGCAGGGTATTTGCATCACTTTCCGCATCTGAGAGCAGGCGTGGTGCATTTGGGGAAGGGGGAGCTGACAGAGTCCCCTCCGGGAAGCGCGTTTCAGAGCCAGGGTTGGGCACCTTGCTCCGTGCTTCTAGGGGTCACAGCCGCTTCTCTCCTAAAGGGTCAGAGTGGGGCTTGCTGTGCCAAGGTGTCCCGCTGAAACAGTCCCATGGCAGGGTCTCGGCCCTTCGCCCGTCCGTTTCAGGCTGGCCTCCCTGCTCAGGGCGGTCCCCGGAGAGGTGGGCCTGCAGGCCGGCGTCGCCCTCCCGACCTCCCCGCGAGCCGGGTGTGCAGCCCGGTGCCCTCTGAATGCCGGCTCCGGCGGGCTCGACCGCGGGCGGGCGCCCGGCTCCTCGAAGCGGGGCTTCCGCCAGAAGGCCTCCCGCACCTCGGAACGAGTGGGTTTGCTCTGCGGTGGGTCCGGCCGCTCAGTCCCTGCAGAAGCTGCTTGCGATGTCCTTGCTCGTGCTTCGCTGAGGCCTAGGTCGGGGGCCCCATCCTAGACGGCCCCACACCTGAGGCCCGGCTTGCAGCCTTCCTGCGGCTTCCGCCCCATCCTGCCGTGGCCCAGCTTGCCCCTTCGCCAAGGAGGCCGGCACGCGGAAGGCAGCTCGGCTTCAAGCTTGCCTCTCGGAGGGAAGGCTGTGGTGCTCGCTCGACGTGAACAGGCCTCGCGCTGAGAAGGCCTCCTTCTCCGTGCAGCGACGTGTGTGCGGACGTGGACGGGGATGGCATTCCACCCTGCCTTGTCTCTCCCAGGGAGGTCGAGGGGCTTGACCTACGGCGTCCCCTCCCTAGGCGAGTCAGCTAACCGCTTCCCCGGGGAGGACGCGAGGCGTCGGTCCGGGAGAAGCCGGCCCCACGGCCCGGGCGCTCGGGCCTCACGAAGCGCGCCCTTCCTCTCTCCTGCCCGCTTCTCTCTTCGCACTCGTCTTTCCCTAGGCGGACGTTCTCCCCCGGAGCGCACCGTGGCTCGGCCTGGACGGACCTGCTGTCTCCTTCGGTTTTCAGGCCCAGGCTTGCGACCGCCTGGACTCCCCGAAGCCGCTGTCGGCCCCGAGGTGCTGGCGGCACCCGCAGGTCCCTGGGGTGGAGGCCCCAGCCTGCAGGGTGTTTGTATCGCTTTCCGCGTCGGAGAGCAGGCATGGTGCTTTCGGGGAAGGGGGAGCTGACAGAGTCCCCTCCGGGAAGCGCGTGCCAGAGCCGAGGGTTGGGCACCTTGCTCCGTGCTTCTAGGGGTCACAGCCGCTTCTCTCCTAAAGGGTCAGAGTGGGGCTTGCTGTGCCAAGGCGTCCCGCTGAAACAGTCCCATGGAGGGTCTCGGCCCTTCGCCCGTCCGTTTCAGGCTGGCCTCCCTGCTCAGGGCGCCACCCGGAGAGGAGGGCCTGCAGGCCGGCGTCGCCCTCCCGACCTCCCCGCGAGCCGGGTGTGCAGCCCGGTGCCCTCTGAAGGCCGGCTCCGGTGGGTTCGACTTCGGGCTTGTGCCCGGCTCCGTGAAGCAGGACTGCCGCCAGAAGGCCTCCCGCAGCCTCGGAACGAGTGGGTTTGCTCTGCGGTGGGTGCGGCCGCTTGGTCCCAGCAGAAGCTCCTTACTATGTCCTAGCGCGTGCTTCGCGGAGGCCGAGGTCGGGGGCCCCCTTCTAGGACGGCCCCCCACCTGAGCCCCGGCTGGCATCCTTCCTGCGGCTTCCGCCCCATCCTGCCGTGGCCCAGCTTGCCCCTTCGCCAAGGAGGCCTGCACGCGGAAGGCAGCTTGGCCTCAGGCTTGCCTCTCGGAGGGAAGGCTGTGGTGCTCGCTCGAGGTGAACAGGCCTCGCGCTGAGAAGGCCTCCTTCTCCTTGCAGCGACGTGTGTGCGGACGTGCACGTGGATGGCATTCCACCCTGCCTTGTCTCTCCCATGGAGGTCGAGGGGCTTGACCTGCGGCGTCCCCACGCACGGCGAGTCAGCCAACCGCTTCCCCGGGGAGGACGCGAGGCGTCGGTCCGGGAAAACCCGGCCCCACGGCCCGGGCGCTCGGGCCTCACGAAGCGCGCCCTTCCTCTCTCCTGCCCGCTTCTCTCTTCGCACTCGTCTTTCCCTAGGCGGACGTTCTCCCCCGGAGTGCACCGTGGCTCGGCCTGGACGGACCTGCTGTCTCCTTCGGTTTTCAGGCCCAGGCTTGCGACCGCCTGGACTCCCCGAAGCCGCTGTCGGCCCCGAGGTGCTGGCGGCACCCGCAGGTCCCTGGGGTGGAGGCCCCAGCCTGCAGGGTGTTTGTATCGCTTTCCGCGTCGGAGAGCAGGCGTGGTGCATTCGGGGAAGGGGGAGCTGACAGAGTCCCCTCCGGGAAGCGCGTTTCAGAGCCAGGGTTGGGCACCTTGCTCCGTGCTTCTAGGGGTCACAGCCGCTTCTCTCCTAAAGGGTCAGAGTGGGGCTTGCTGTGCCAAGGTGTCCCGCTGAAACAGTCCCATGGCAGGGTCTCGGCCCTTCGCCCGTCCGTTTCAGGCTGGCCTCCCTGCTCAGGGCGGTCCCCGGAGAGGTGGGCCTGCAGGCCGGCGTCGCCCTCCCGACCTCCCCGCGAGCCGGGTGTGCAGCCCGGTGCCCTCTGAACGCCGGCTCCGGCGGGCTCGACCGCGGGCGGGCGCCCGGCTCCTCGAAGCGGGGCTTCCGCCAGAAGGCCTCCCGCACCTCGGAACGAGTGGGTTTGCTCTGCGGTGGGTCCGGCCGCTCAGTCCCTGCAGAAGCTGCTTGCGATGTCCTTGCTCGTGCTTCGCTGAGGCCTAGGTCGGGGGCCCCATCCTAGACGGCCCCACACCTGAGGCCCGGCTTGCAGCCTTCCTGCGGCTTCCGCCCCATCCTGCCGTGGCCCAGCTTGCCCCTTCGCCAAGGAGGCCTGCACGCGGAAGGCAGCTCGGCTTCAAGCTTGCCTCTCGGAGGGAAGGCTGTGGTGCTCGCTCGACGTGAACAGGCCTCGCGCTGAGAAGGCCTCCTTCTCCGTGCAGCGACGTGTGTGCGGACGTGGACGGGGATGGCATTCCACCCTGCCTTGTCTCTCCCAGGGAGGTCGAGGGGCTTGACCTACGGCGTCCCCTCCCTAGGCGAGTCAGCTAACCGCTTCCCCGGGGAGGACGCGAGGCGTCGGTCCGGGAGAAGCCGGCCCCACGGCCCGGGCGCTCGGGCCTCACGAAGCGCGCCCTTCCTCTCTCCTGCCCGCTTCTCTCTTCGCACTCGTCTTTCCCTGGGCGGACGTTCTCCCCCGGAGCGCAGCCTGGCTCGGTCTGGAGGGACCTGCTGTCTCCTTCGGTTTTCAGGCCCAGGCGTGCGACCGCCTTGACTCCCCGAAGCCGCTGTCGGCCCCGAGGTGCTGGCGACACCCGCAGGTCCCTGGGGTGGAGGCCCCAGCCTGCAGGGTGTTTGTATCGCTTTCCGCGTCGGAGAGCAGGCATGGTGCTTTCGGGGAAGGGGGAGCTGACAGAGTACCCTCCGGGAAGCGCGTGCCAGAGCCGAGGGTTGGGCACCTTGCTCCGTGCTTCTAGGGGTCACAGCCGCTTCTCTCCTAAAGGGTCAGAGTGGGGTTGCTGTACCAAGGCGTCCCGCTGAAACAGTCCCATGGCAGGGGCTCGGCCCTTCGCCCGTCCGTTTCCGGCTGGCCTCCCTGCTCAGGGCGGTCCCCGGAGAGGTGGGCCTGCAGGCCGGCGTCGCCCTCCCGACCTCCCCGCGAGCCGGGTGTGCAGCCCGGTGCCCTCTTAACGCCGGCTCCGGTGGGCTCTACTGCGGGCGGGCGCCCGTCTCCACGAAGCGGGGCTGCCGCCAGAAGGCCTCCCGCAGCCTCGGAACGAGTAGGTTTTCTCTGCGGTGGGTCCGGCCGCTCGGTCTCAGCAGAAGCTGCTTCCGATGTCCTCGCGCGTGCAAAGCGGAGGCCGAGGTCGGGGGCCCCCTTCTAGGACGGCCCCCCACCTGAGGCCCGGCTGGCACCCTTCCTGCGGCTTCCGCCCCATCCTGCCGTGGCCCAGCTTGCTCCTTCGCCAAGGAGGCCTGCACGCGGAAGGCAGCTCGGCTTCAAGCTTGCCTCTCGGAGGGAAGGCTTTGGTGCTCGCTCGAGGTGAACAGGCCTCGCGCTGAGCAGGCCTCCTTCTCCGTGCAGCGACGTGTGTGCGGACGTGGACGGGGATTGCATTCCACCCTGCCTTGTCTCTCCCAGGGAGGTCGAGGGGCTTGACCTACGGCGTCCCCTCCCACGGCGAGTCAGCTAACCGCTTCCCCGGGGAGGACGCGAGGCGCCGGCCCGGGAGAAGCCGGCCCCAGCCCGGGCGCTCGGGCCTCACGAAGCGCGCCCTTCTCTCTCCTCCCCCTTCTCTCTTCTGACTCCTCTTTCCCTGGGTGGACGTTCTCCCCCGGAGCGCACCCTGGCTCGGTCTGGTGGGACCTGCTGTCTCCTTCGGTTTTCAGGCCCAGGCGTGCGACCACCTTGACTCCCCGAAGCCGCTGTCGGCCCCGAGGTGCTGGCGGCACCCGCAGGTCCCTGGGGTGGAGGCCCCAGCCTGCAGGGTGTTTGCATCGCTTTCCGCGTCAGAGAGCACGCATGGTGCTTTCGGGGAAGGAGGAGCTGACAGAGTCCCCTCCGGGAAGCGCGTGCCAGAGCCGAGGGTTGGGCACCTTGCCCCGTGCTTCTAGGGGTCACAGCCGCTTCTCTCCTAAAGGGTCAGAGTGGGGCTTGCTGTACCAAGGCGTCCCGCTGAAACAGTCCCATGGAGGGGCTCGGCCCTTCGCCCGTCCGTTTCCGGCTGGCCTCCCTGCTCAGGGCGGTCCCCGGAGAGGTGGGCCTGCAGGCCGGCGTCGCCCTCCCGGCCTCCCCGCGAGCCGGGTGTGCAGCCCGGTGCCCTCTGAACGCCGGCTCCGGTGGGCTCGACTACGGGCTTGCGCCCGGCTCCGTGAAGCAGGACTGCCGCCAGAAGGCCTCCCGCAGCCTCGGAACGAGTGGGTTTGCTCTGCGGTGGGTCCGGCCGCTTGGTCCCAGCAGAAGCTGCTTCCGATGTCCTCGCGCGTGCAAAGCGGAGGCCGAGGTCGGGGGCCCCCTTCTAGGACGGCCCCCCACCTGAGGCCCGGCTGGCACCCTTCCTGCGGCTTCCGCCCCATCCTGCCGTGGCCCAGCTTGCCCCTTCGCCAAGGAGGCCTGCACGCGGAAGGCAGCTTGGCCTCAGGCTTGCCTCTCGGAGGGAAGGCTGTGGTGCTCGCTCGAGGTGAACAGGCCTCGCGCTGAGAAGGCCTCCTTCTCCTTGCAGCGACGTGTGTGCGGACGTGCACGTGGATGGCATTCCACCCTGCCTTGTCTCTCCCAGGGAGGTCGAGGGGCTTGACCTGCGGCGTCCCCACGCACGGCGAGTCAGCCAACCGCTTCCCCGGGGAGGACGCGAGGCGTCGGTCCGGGAGAAGCCGGCCCCACGGCCCGGGCGCTCGGGCCTCACGAAGCGCGCCCTTCCTCTCTCCTGCCCGCTTCTCTCTTCGCACTTGTCTTTCCCTAGGCGGACGTTCTCCCCCGGAGTGCACCGTGGCTCGGCCTGGACGGACCTGCTGTCTCCTTCGGTTTTCAGGCCCAGGCTTGCGACCGCCTGGACTCCCCGAAGCCGCTGTCGGCCCCGAGGTGCTGGCGGCACCCGCAGGTCCCTGGGGTGGAGGCCCCAGCCGGCAGGGTGTTTGCATCACTTTCCGCATCTGAGAGCAGGCGTGGTGCATTCGGGGAAGGGGGAGCTGACAGAGTCCCCTCCGGGAAGCGCGTTTCAGAGCCAGGGTTGGGCACCTTGCTCCGTGCTTCTAGGGGTCACAGCCGCTTCTCTCCTAAAGGGTCAGAGTGGGGCTTGCTGTGCCAAGGTGTCCCGCTGAAACAGTCCCATGGCAGGGTCTCGGCCCTTCGCCCGTCCGTTTCAGGCTGGCCTCCCTGCTCAGGGCGGTCCCCGGAGAGGTGGGCCTGCAGGCCGGCGTCGCCCTCCCGACCTCCCCGCGAGCCGGGTGTGCAGCCCGGTGCCCTCTGAACGCCGGCTCCGGTGGGCTCGACCGCGGGCGGGCGCCCGGCTCCTCGAAGCGGGGCTTCCGCCAGAAGGCCTCCCGCACCTCGGAACGAGTGGGTTTGCTCTGCGGTGGGTCCGGCCGCTCAGTCCCTGCAGAAGCTGCTTGCGATGTCCTTGCTCGTGCTTCGCTGAGGCCTAGGTCGGGGGCCCCATCCTAGACGGCCCCACACCTGAGGCCCGGCTTGCAGCCTTCCTGCGGCTTCCGCCCCATCCTGCCGTGGCCCAGCTTGCCCCTTCGCCAAGGAGGCCTGCACGCGGAAGGCAGCTCGGCTTCAAGCTTGCCTCTCGGAGGGAAGGCTGTGGTGCTCGCTCGACGTGAACAGGCCTCGCGCTGAGAAGGCCTCCTTCTCCGTGCAGCGACGTGTGTGCGGACGTGGACGGGGATGGCATTCCACCCTGCCTTGTCTCTCCCAGGGAGGTCGAGGGGCTTGACCTACGGCGTCCCCTCCCACGGCGAGTCAGCTAACCGCTTCCCCGGGGAGGACGCGAGGCGTCGGTCCGGGAGAAGCCGGCCCCACGGCCCGGGCGCTCGGGCCTCACGAAGCGCGCCCTTCCTCTCTCCTGCCCGCTTCTCTCTTCGCACTCGTCTTTCCCTAGGCGGACGTTCTCCCCCGGAGCGCACCGTGGCTCGGCCTGGACGGACCTGCTGTCTCCTTCGGTTTTCAGGCCCAGGCTTGCGACCGCCTTGACTCCCCGAAGCCGCTGTCGGCCCCGAGGTGCTGGCGGCACCCGCAGGTCCCTGGGGTGGAGGCCCCAGCCTGCAGGGTGTTTGCATCGCTTTCCGCGTCGGAGAGCACGCATGGTGCTTTCGGGGAAGGGGGAGCTGACAGAGTCCCCTCCGGGAAGCGCGTGCCAGAGCCGAGGGTTGGGCACCTTGCCCCGTGCTTCTAGGGGTCACAGCCGCTTCTCTCCTAAAGGGTCAGAGTGGGGCTTGCTGTACCAAGGCGTCCCGCTGAAACAGTCCCATGGCAGGGGCTCGGCCCTTCGCCCGTCCGTTTCAGGCTGGCCTCCCTGCTCAGGGCGGTCCCCGGAGAGGTGGGCCTGCAGGCCGGCGTCGCCCTCCCGGCCTCCCCGCGAGCCGGGTGTGCAGCCCGGTGCCCTCTGAACGCCGGCTCCGGTGGGCTCGACTACGGGCTTGCGCCCGGCTCCGTGAAGCAGGACTGCCGCCAGAAGGCCTCCCGCAGCCTCGGAACGAGTAGGTTTGCTCTGCGGTGGGTCCGGCCGCTCGGTCCCAGCAGAAGCTGCTTCCGATGTCCTCGCGCGTGCAAAGCGGAGGCCGAGGTCGGGGGCCCCCTTCTAGGACGGCCCCCCACCTGAGGCCCGGCTGGCACCCTTCCTGCGGCTTCCGCCCCATCCTGCCGTGGCCCAGCTTGCCCCTTCGCCAAGGAGGCCTGCACGCGGAAGGCAGCTTGGCCTCAGGCTTGCCTCTCGGAGGGAAGGCTGTGGTGCTCGCTCGAGGTGAACAGGCCTCGCGCTGAGAAGGCCTCCTTCTCCGTGCAGCGACGTGTGTGGGGACGTGCACGTGGATGGCATTCCACCCTGCCTTGTCTCTCCCAGGGAGGTCGAGGGGCTTGACCTGCGGCGTCCCCACGCACGGCGAGTCAGCCAACCGCTTCCCCGGGGAGGACGCGAGGCGTCGGTCCGGGAGAACCCGGCCCCACGGCCCGGGCGCTCGGGCCTCACGAAGCGCGCCCTTCCTCTCTCCTGCCCGCTTCTCTCTTCGCACTTGTCTTTCCCTAGGCGGACGTTCTCCCCCGGAGTGCACCGTGGCTCGGCCTGGACGGACCTGCTGTCTCCTTCGGTTTTCAGGCCCAGGCTTGCGACCGCCTGGACTCCCCGAAGCCGCTGTCGGCCCCGAGGTGCTGGCGGCACCCGCAGGTCCCTGGGGTGGAGGCCCCAGCCGGCAGGGTGTTTGCATCACTTTCCGCATCTGAGAGCAGGCGTGGTGCATTCGGGGAAGGGGGAGCTGACAGAGTCCCCTCCGGGAAGCGCGTTTCAGAGCCAGGGTTGGGCATCTTGCTCCGTGCTTCTAGGGGTCACAGCCGCTTCTCTCCTAAAGGGTCAGAGTGGGGCTTGCTGTACCAAGGCGTCCCGCTGAAACAGTCCCATGGCAGGGGCTCGGCCCTTCGCCCGTCCGTTTCAGGCTGGCCTCCCTGCTCAGGGCGGTCCCCGGAGAGGTGGGCCTGCAGGCCGGCGTCGCCCTCCCGACCTCCCCGCGAGCCGGGTGTGCAGCCCGGTGCCCTCTGAACGCCGGCTCCGGTGGGCTCTACTGCGGGCGGGCGCCCGGCTCCACGAAGCGGGGCTGCCGCCAGAAGGCCTCCCGCAGCCTCGGAACGAGTAGGTTTGCTCTGCGGTGGGTCCGGCCGCTCGGTCTCAGCAGAAGCTGCTTCCGATGTCCTCGCGCGTGCTTCGCGGAGGCCGAGGTCGGGGGGCCCCCTTCTAGGATGGCCCCCCACCTGAGGCCCGGCTGGCACCCTTCCTGCGGCTTCCGCCCCATCCTGCCGTGGCCCAGCATGCCCCTTCGCCAAGGAGGCCTGCACGCTGAAGGCAGCTCAGCTTCAAGCTTGCCTCTCGGAGGGAAGGCTGTGGTGCTCGCTCGAGGTGAACAGGCCTCGCGCAGAGAAGGCCTCCTTCTCCGTGCAGCGACGTGTGTGCGGACGAGGACGGGGATGGCATTCCACAATGCCTTGTCTCTCCCAGGGAGGTGAAGGGGCTTGACCTACCGCGTCCCCTCCCACGGCGAGTCAGCTAACCGCTTCCCCGGGGAGGACCGAGGCGCCGCCCCGGGAGAAGTCGGCCCCACGGCCCGGGCGCTCGGGCCTCACGAAGCGCGCCCTTCCTCTCTCCTGCCCGCTTCTCTCTTCGCACTCCTCTTTCCCTGGGCGGACGTACTCCCCCGGAGCACACCGTGGCTCGGCATGGAGGGACCTGCTGTCTCCTTCGGTTTTCAGGCCCAGGCGTGCGACCGCCTTGACTCCCCGAAGCCGCTGTCGGCCCCGAGGTGCTGGCGGCACCCGCAGGTCCCTGGGGTGGAGGCCCCAGCCGGCAGGGTGTTTGCATCACTTTCCGCATCTGAGAGCAGGCGTGGTGCATTCGGGGAAGGGGGAGCTGACAGAGTCCCCTCCGGGAAGCGCGTTTCAGAGCCAGGGTTGGGCACCTTGCTCCGTGCTTCTAGGGGTCACAGCCGCTTCTCTCCTAAAGGGTCAGAGTGGGGCTTGCTGTACCAAGGCGTCCCGCTGAAACAGTCCCATGGCAGGGGCTCGGCCCTTCGCCCGTCCGTTTCAGGCTGGCCTCCCTGCTCAGGGCGGTCCCCGGAGAGGTGGGCCTGCAGGCCGGCGTCGCCCTCCCGACCTCCCCGCGAGCCGGGTGTGCAGCCCGGTGCCCTCTGAACGCCGGCTCCGGTGGGCTCGACCGCGGGCGGCCGCCCGGCTCCTCGAAGCGGGGCTTCCGCCAGAAGGCCTCCCGCACCTCGGAACGAGTGGGTTTGCTCTGCGGTGGGTCCGGCCGCTCAGTCCCTGCAGAAGCTGCTTGCGATGTCCTTGCTCGTGCTTCGCTGAGGCCTAGGTCGGGGGCCCCATCCTAGACGGCCCCAAACCTGAGGCCCGGCTGGCACCCTTCCTGCGGCTTCCGCCCCATCCTGCCGTGGCCCAGCTTGCCCCTTAGCCAAGGAGGCCTGCACGCGGAAGGCAGCTCGGCTTCAAGCTTGCCTCTCGGAGGAAAGGCTGTGGTGCTCGCTCGACGTGAACAGGCCTCGCGCTGAGAAGGCCTCCTTCTCCGTGCAGCGACGTGTGTGCGGACGTGGACGGGGATGGCATTCCACCCTGCCTTGTCTCTCCCAGGGAGTTCGAGGGGCTTGACCTACGGCGTCCCCTCCCTAGGCGAGTCAGCTAACCGCTTCCCCGGGGAGGACGCGAGGCGTCGGTCCGGGAGAAGCCGGCCCCACGGCCCGGGCGCTCGGGCCTCACGAAGCGCGCCCTTCCTCTCTCCTGCCCGCTTCTCTCTTCGCACTCGTCTTTCCCTGGGCGGACGTTCTCCCCCGGAGCGCACCCTGGCTCGGTCTGGTGGGACCTTCTGTCTCCTTCGGTTTTCAGGCCCAGGCGTGCGACCACCTTGACTCCCCGAAGCCGCTGTCGGCCCCGAGGTGCTGGCGGCACCCACAGGTCCCTGGGGTGGAGGCCCCAGCCGGCAGGGTGTTTGCATTGCTTTCCGCGTCGGAGAGCAGGCATGGTGCTTTCGGGGAAGGGGGAGCTGACAGAGTCCCCTCCGGGAAGCGCGTGCCAGAGCCGTGGGTTGGGCGCCTTCCTCCGTGCTTCTAGGGGTCACAGCCGCTTCTCTCCTAAAGGGTCAGAGTGGGGCTTGCTGTGCCAAGGCGTCCCGCTGAAACAGTCCCATGGAGGGTCTCGGCCCTTCGCCCGTCCGTTTCAGGCTGGCCTCCCTGCTCAGGGCGCCACCCGGAGAGGAGGGCCTGCAGGCCGGCGTCGCCCTCCCGACCTCCCCGCGAGCCGGGTGTGCAGCCCGGTGCCCTCTGAACGCCGGCTCCGGTGGGTTCGACTTCGGGATTGTGCCCGGCTCCGTGAAGCAGGACTGCCGCCAGAAGGCCTCCCGCAGCCTCGGAACGAGTGGGTTTGCTCTGCGGTCGGTCCGGCAGCTTGGTCCCAGCAGAAGCTCCTTATTATGTCCTCGCGCGTGCTTCGCGGAGGCCGAGGTCGGGGGCCCCCTTCTAGGACGGCCCCCCACCTGAGGCCCGGCTGGCACCCTTCCTGCGGCTTCTGCCCCATCCTGCCGTGGCCCAGCTTGCCCCTTCGCCAAGGAGGCCTGCACGCGGAAGGCAGCTTGGCCTCAGGCTTGCCTCTCGGAGGGAAGGCTGTGGTGCTCGCTCGAGGTGAACAGGCCTCGCGTTGAGAAGGCCTCCTTCTCCTTGCAGCGACGTGTGTGCGGACGTGGACGTGGATGGCATTCCACCCTGCCTTGTCTCTCCCAGGGAGGTCGAGGGGCTTGACCTGCGGCGTCCCCACGCACAGCGAGTCAGCCAACCGCTTCCCCGGGGAGGACGCGAGGCGTCGGCCCGGGAGAAGCCGGCCCCACGGCCCGGGCGCTCGGGCCGAACGAAGCGCGCCCTTCCTCTCTCCTGCCCGCTTCTCTCTTCGCACTCGTCTTTCCCTAGGCGGACGTTCTCCCCCGGAGCGCACCGTGGCTCGGCCTGGACGGACCTGCTGTCTCCTTCGTTTTTCAGGCCCAGGCTTGCGACCGCCTTGACTCCCCGAAGCCGCTGTCGGCCCCGAGGTGCTGGCGGCACCCGCAGGTCCCTGGGGTGGAGGCCCCAGCCTGTAGGGTGTTTGCATCGCTTTCCGCGTCGGAGAGCAGGCATGGTGCTTTCGGGGAAGGGGGAGCTGACAGAGTCCCCTCCGGGAAGCGCGTTTCAGAGCCAGGGTTGGGCACCTTGCTCCGTGCTTCTAGGGGTCACAGCCGCTTCTCTCCTAAAGGGTCAGAGTGGGGCTTGCTGTGCCAAGGTGTCCCGCTGAAACAGTCTCATGGCAGGGTCTCGGCCCTTCGCCCGTCCGTTTCAGGCTGGCCTCCCTGCTCAGGGCGGTCCCCGGAGAGGTGGGCCTGCAGGCCGGCGTCGCCCTCCCGACCTCCCCGCGAGCCGGGTGTGCAGCCTGGTGCCCTCTGAACGCCGGCTCCGGTGGGCTCGACCGCGGGCGGGCGCCCGGCTCCTCGAAGCGGGGCTTCCGCCAGAAGGCCTCCCGCACCTCGGAACGAGTGGGTTTGCTCTGCGGTGGGTCCGGCCGCTCAGTCCCTGCAGAAGCTGCTTGCGATGTCCTTGCTCGTGCTTCGCTGAGGCCTAGGTCGGGTCCCATCCTAGACGGCCCCACACCTGAGGCCCGGCTTGCAGCCTTCCTGCGGCTTCCGCCCCATCCTGCCGTGGCCCAGCTTGCCCCTTCGCCAAGGAGGCCTGCACGCGGAAGGCAGCTCGGCCTCAGGCTTGCCTCTCGGAGGGAAGGCTGTGGTGCTCGCTCGAGGTGAACAGGCCTCGCGCTGAGAAGGCCTCCTTCTCCGTGCAGCGACGTGTGTGCGGACGTGGACGGGGATGGCATTCCACCCTGCCTTGTCTCTCCCAGGGAGGTCAAGGGGCTTGACCTACCGCGTCCCCTCCCACGGCGAGTCAGCTAACCGCTTCCCCGGGGAGGACCGAGGCGCCGGCCCAGGAGAAGCCGGCCCCGCGGCCCGGGCGCTCGGGCCTCACGAAGCGCGCCCTTCCTCTCTCCTGCCCGCTTCTCTCTTCGCACTCCTCTTTCCCTGGGCGGACGTTCTCCCCCGGAGCGCACCCTGGCTCGGTCTGGAGGGTCCTGCTGTCTCCTTTGGTTTTCAGGCCCAGGCGTGCGACCGCCTTGACTCCCCGAAGCCGCTGTCGGCCCCGAGGTGCTGGCGGCACCCGCAGGTCCCTGGGGTGGAGGCCCCATCCGGCAGGGTGTTTGCATCGCTTTCCGCGTCGGAGAGCAGGCATGGTGCTTTCGGGGAAGGGGGAGCTGACAGAGTACCCTCCGGGATGCGTGTTCCAGAGCCGAGGTTTGGGCGGCTTGCTCCGTGCTTCTAGGGGGTCACAGCCGCTTCTCTCCTAACGGGACGGAGTGGGGCTTGCTGGGTCAAGGCGTCCCCCTGAAACAGTCCCATGGCAGGGGCTCGGCCCTTCGCCTGTCCGTTTCAGGCTGGCCTCCCTGCTCAGGGCGTCACCCGGAGAGGTGGGCCTGCAGGCCGGCGTCGCCCTCCCGACCTCCCCGCGAGCCGGGTGTGCAGCCCGGTGCCCTCTGAAAGCCGGTTCCGGTGGGCTCGACTACGGGCTTGCGCCCGGCTCCGTGAAGCAGGACTGCCGCCAGAAGGCCTCCCGCACCTCGGAACGAGTGGGTTTGCTCTGCGGTGGGTCCGGCCGCTCGGTCCCAGCAGAAGCTGCTTCCGATGTCCTCGCGCGTTAGGACGGCCCCCCACCTGAGGCCCGGCTGGCACCCTTCCTGCGGCTTCCGCCCCATCCTGCCGTGGCCCAGCTTGCCCCTTCGCCAAGGAGGCCTGCACGCGGAAGGCAGCTCGGCTTCAAGCTTGCCTCTCGGAGGGAAGGCTGTGGTGCTCGCTCGACGTGAACAGGCCTCGCGCTGAGAAGGCCTCCTTCTCCGTGCAGCGACGTGTGTGCGGACGTGGACGGGGATGGCATTCCACCCTGCCTTGTCTCTCCCAGGGAGGTCGAGGGGCTTGACCTACGGCGTCCCCTCCCACGGCGAGTCAGCTAACCGCTTCCCCGGGGAGGACGCGAGGCGTCGGTCCGGGAGAAGCCGGCCCCACGGCCCGGGCGCTCGGGCCTCACGAAGCGCGCCCTTCCTCTCTCCTGCCCGCTTCTCTCTTCGCACTCCTCTTTCCCTGGGTAGACGTTCTCCCCCGGAGCGCACCCTGGCTCGGTCTGGAGGGACCTGCTGTCTCCTTCGGTTTTCAGGCCCAGGCGTGCGACCGCCTTGACTCCCCGAATCCGCTGTCGGCCCCGAGGTGCTGGCGGCACCCGCAGGTCCCTGGGGTGGAGGCCCCATCCGGCAGGGTGTTTGCATCGCTTTCTGCGTCGGAGAGCAGGCATGGTGCTGTCGGGGAAGGGGGAGCTGACAGAGTCCCCTCCGGGAAGCACGTGCCAGAGCCGAGGGTTGGGCGCCTTGCTCCGTGCTTCTAGGGGTCACAGCCGCTTCTCTCCTAAAGGGTCAGAGTGGGGCTTGCTGTGCCAAGGCGTCCCGCTGAAACAGTCCCATGGCAGGGGCTCGGCCCTTCGCCCGTCCGTTTCAGGCTGGCCTCCCTGCTCAGGGCGCCACCCGGAGAGGTGGGCCTGCAGGCCGGCGTCGCCCTCCCGACCTCCCCGCGAGCCGGGTGTGCAGCCCGGTGCCCTCAAACGCCGTCTCCGGTGGGCTCGACTACGGGCTTGCACCCGGCTCCGTGAAGCACGACTGCCGCCAGAAGGCCTCCCGCAGCATCGGAACGAGTGGGTTTGCTCTGCGGTGGGTCCGGCCGCTCGGTCCCAGCAGAAGCTGCTTCTGATGTCCTCGCGCGTGCTTCGCAGAGGCCGAGGTCGGGGGCCCCCTTCTAGGACGGCCCCCAAACTGAGGCCCGGCTGGCAGCCTTCCTGCGGCTTCCGCCCCATCCTGCCGTGGCCCAGCTTGCCCCTTCGCCAAGGAGGCCTGCACGCGGAAGGCAGCTCGGCCTCAGGCTTGCCTCTCGGAGGGAAGGCTGTGGTGCTCCCTCGAGGTGAACAGGCCTCGCGCTGAGAAGGCCTCCTTCTCCGTGCAGCGACGTGTGTGCGGACGTGGACGGGGATGGCATTCCACCCTGCCTTGTCTCTCCCAGGGAGGTTAAGGGGCTTGACCTACCGCGTCCCCTCCCACGGCGAGTCAGCTAACCGCTTCCCCGGGGAGGACCGAGGCGCCGGCCCGGGAGAAGCCGGCCCCGCGGCCCGGGCGCTCGAGCCTCACAAAGCGCGCCCTTCCTCCTCCTGCCCGCTTCTCTCTTCGCACTCCTCTTTCCCTGGGCGGACGTTCTCCCCCGGAGCGCACCCTGGCTCGGTCTGGAGGGTCCTGCTGTCTCCTTTGGGTTTCAGGCCCAGGCGAGCGACCGCCTTGACTCCCCGAAGCCGCTGTCGGCCCCGAGGTGCTGGCGGCACCCGCAGGTCCCTGGGGTGGAGGCCCCATCCGGCAGGGTGTTTGCATCGCTTTCCGCGTCGGAGAGCAGGCATGGTGCTTTCGGGGAAGGGGGAGCTGACAGAGTCCCCTCCGGGAAGCGCGTTTCAGAGCCAGGGTTGGGCACCTTGCTCCGTGCTTCTAGGGGTCACAGCCGCTTCTCTCCTAAAGGGTCAGAGTGGGACTTGCTGTGCCAAGGCGTCCCGCTGAAACAGTCCCATGGCAGGGGCTCGGCCCTTCGCCCGTCCGTTTCAGGCTGGCCTCCCTGCTCAGGGCGCCCCCCGGAGAGGTGGGCCTGCAGGCCGGCGTCGCCCTCCCGACCTCCCCGCGAGCCGGGTGTGCAGCCCGGTGCCCTCTCAACGCCGGCTCCGGTGGGCTCTACTGCGGGCGGGCGCCCGGCTCCACGAAGCGGGGCTGCCGCCAGAAGGCCTCCCGCAGCCTCGGAACGAGTAGGTTTGCTCTGCGGTGGGTCCGGCCGCTCGGTCTCAGCAGAAGCTGCTTCCGATGTCCTCGCGCGTGCTTCGCGGAGGCCGAGGTCGGGGGCCCCCTTCTAGGACGGCCCCCCACCTGAGGCCCGGCTGGCACCCTTCCTGCGGCTTCCGCCCCATCCTGCCGTGGCCCAGCTTGCTCCTTCGCCAAGGAGGCCTGCACGCGGAAGGCAGCTCGGCTTCAAGCTTGCCTCTCGGAGGGAAGGCTGTGGTGCTCGCTCGAGGTGAACAGGCCTCGCGCTGAGAAGGCCTCCTTCTCCGTGCAGCGACGTGTGCGCGGACGTGGACGGGGATTGCATTCCACCCTGCCTTGTCTCTCCCAGGGAGGTCGAGGGGCTTGACCTACGGCGTCCCCTCCCACGGCGAGTCAGCTAACCGCTTCCCCGGGGAGGACGCGAGGCGCCGGCCCGGGAGAAGCCGGCCCCACGGCCCGGGCGCTCGGGCCTCACGAAGCGCGCCCTTCTCTCTCCTCCCCCTTCTCTCTTCTGACTCGTCTTTCCCTGGGTGGACGTTCTCCCCCGGAGCGCACCCTGGCTCGGTCTGGTGGGACCTGCTGTCTCCTTCGGTTTTCAGGCCCAGGCGTGCGACCGCCTTGACTCCCCGAAGCCGCTGTCGGCCCCGAGGTGCTGGCGGCACCCGCAGGTCCCTGAGGTGGAGGCCCCAGCCGGCAGGGTGTTTGCATCACTTTCCGCATCTGAGAGCAGGCGTCGTGCTTTTGGGGAAGGGGGAGCTGACAAAGCCCCCTCCGGGATGCGTGTTCCAGAGCCGAGGTTTGGGCGGCTTGCTCCGTGCTTCTAGGGGGTCACAGCCGCTTCTCTCCTAACGGGACGGAGTGGGGCTTGCTGGGTCAAGGCGTCCCCCTGAAACAGTCCCATGGCAGGGGCTCGGCCCTTCGCCTGTCCGTTTCAGGCTGGCCTCCCTGCTCAGGACGTCACCCGGAGAGGTGGGCCTGCAGGCCGGCGTCGCCCTCCCGACCTCCCCGCGAGCCGGGTGTGCAGCCCGGTGCCCTCTGAAAGCCGGTTCCGGTGGGCTCGACTACGGGCTTGCGCCCGGCTCCGTGAAGCAGGACTGCCGCCAGAAGGCCTACCGCAGCCTCGGAACGAGTGGGTTTGCTCTGCGGTGGGTCCGGCCGCTCGGTCCCAGCAGAAGCTGCTTCCGATGTCCTCGCGCGTTAGGACGGCCCCCCACCTGAGGCCCGGCTGGCACCCTTCCTGCGGCTTCCGCCCCATCCTGCCGCGGCCCAGCTTGCCCCTTCGCCAAGGAGGCCTGCACGCGGAAGGCAGCTCGGCTTCAAGCTTGCCTCTCGGAGGGAGGCTGTGGTGCTCGCTCGAGGTGAACAGGCCTCGCGCTGAGAAGGCCTCCTTCTCCGTGCAGCGACGTGTGTGTGGACGTGGTCGGGGATGGCATTCCACCCTGCCTTGTCTCTCCCAGGGAGGTCCAGTGGCTTGACCTGCGGCGTCCCCACCCACGGCGAGTCAGCCAACCGCTTCCCCGGGGAGGACGCGAGGCGTCGGCCCGGGAGAAGTCGGCCCCACGGCCCGGGCGCTCGGGCCGAACGAAGCGCGCCCTTCCTCTCTCCTGCCCGCTTCTCTCTTCGCACTCGTCTTTCCCTGGGTGGACGTACTCCCCCGGAGCACACCGTGGCTCGGCATGGAGGGACCTGCTGTCTCCTTCGGTTTTCAAGCCCAGGCGTGTGACCGCCTTGACTCCCCGAAGCCGCTGTCAGCCCCGAGGTGCTGGCGGCACCCGCAGGTCCCTGGGGTGGAGGCCCCAGCCGGCAGGGTATTTGCATCACTTTCCACATCTGAGAGCAGGCGTGGTGCATTCGGGGAAGGGGGAGCTGACAGAGTCCCCTCCGGGAAGCGCGTTTCAGAGCCAGGGTTGGGCACCTTGCTCCGTGCTTCTAGGGGTCACAGCCGCTTCTCTCCTAAAGGGTCAGAGTGGGGCTTGCTGTGCCAAGGTGTCCCGCTGAAACAGTCCCATGGCAGGGTCTCGGCCCTTCGCCTGTCCGTTTCAGGCTGGCCTCCCTGCTCAGGGCGGTCCCCGGAGAGGTGGGCCTGCAGGCCGGCGTCGCCCTCCCGACCTCCCCGCGAGCCGGGTGTGCAGCCCGGTGCCCTCTGAACGCCGGCTCCGGTGGGCTCGACCGCGGGCGGGCGCCCGGCTCCTCGAAGCGGGGCTTCCACCAGAAGGCCTCCCGCACCTCGGAACGAGTGGGTTTGCTCTGCGGTGGGTCCGGCCGCTCAGTCCCTGCAGAAGCTGTTTGCGATGTCCTTGCTCGTGCTTCGCTGAGGCCTAGGTCGGGGTCCCCATCCTAGACGGCCCCAAACCTGAGGCCCGGCTGGCACCCTTCCTGCGGCTTCCGCCCCATCCTGCCGTGGCCCAGCTTGCCCCTTCGCCAAGGAGGCCTGCACGCGGAAGGCAGCTCGGCTTCAAGCTTGCCTCTCGGAGGGAAGGCTGTGGTGCTCGCTCGACGTGAACAGGCCTCGCGCTGAGAAGGCCTCCTTCTCCGTGCAGCGACGTGTGTGCGGACGTGGACGGGGATGGCATTCCACCCTGCCTTGTCTCTCCCAGGGAGGTCGAGGGGCTTGACCTACGGCGTCCCCTCCCACGGCGAGTCAGCTAACCGCTTCCCCGGGGAGGACGCGAGGCGTCGGTCCGGGAGAAGCCGGCCCCCAGGCCCGGGCGCTCGGGCCTCCCGAAGCGCGCCCTTCCTCTCTCCTGCCCGCTTCTCTCTTCGCACTCGTCTTTCCCTGGGCGGACGTTCTCCCCCGGAGCGCACCCTGGCTCGGTCTGGTGGGACCTTCTGTCTCCTTCGGTTTTCAGGCCCAGGCGTGCGACCACCTTGACTCCCCGAAGCCGCTGTCGGCCCCGACGTGCTGGCGGCACCCGCAGGTCCCTGGGGTGGAGGCCCCAGCCTGCAGGGTGTTTGCATCGCTTTCCGCGTCGGAGAGCAGGCATGGTGCTTTCGGGGAAGGGGGAGCTGACAGAGTCCCCTCCGGGAAGCGCGTTTCAGAGCCAGGGTTGGGCACCTTGCTCCGTGCTTCTAGGGGTCACAGCCGCTTCTCTCCTAAAGGGTCAGAGTGGGGCTTGCTGTGCCAAGGCGTCCCGCTGAAACAGTCCCATGGAGGGTCTCGGCCCTTCGCCCGTCCGTTTCAGGCTGGCCTCCCTGCTCAGGGCGGTCCCCGGAGAGGAGGGCCTGCAGGCCGGCGTCGCCCTCCCGACCTCCCCGCGAGCCGGGTGTGCAGCCCGGTGCCCTCTGAACGCCGGCTCCGGTGGGTTCGACTTCGGGATTGTGCCCGGCTCCGTGAAGCAGGACTGCCGCCAGAAGGCCTCCCGCAGCCTCGGAACGAGTGGGTTTGCTCTGCGGTGGGTCCGGCAGCTTGGTCCCAGCAGAAGCTCCTTATTATGTCCTCGCGCGTGCTTCGCGGAGGCCGAGGTCGGGGGCCCCCTTCTAGGACGGCCCCCCACCTGAGGCCCGGCTGGCAGCCTTCCTGCGGCTTCCGCCCCATCCTGCCGTGGCCCAGCTTGCCCCTTCGCCAAGGAGGCCTGCACGCGGAAGGCAGCTCGGCCTCAGGCTTGCCTCTCGGAGGGAAGGCTGTGGTGCTCGCTCGAGGTGAACAGGCCTCGCGCTGAGAAGGCCTCCTTCTCCTTGCAGCGACGTGTGTGCGGACCTGGACGTGGATGACATTCCACCCTGCCTTGTCTCTCCCAGGGAGGTCGAGGGGCTTGACCTGCGGCGTCCCCACGCACAGCGAATCAGCCAACCGCTTCCCCGGGGAGGACGCGAGGCGTCGGCCCGGGAGAAGCCGGCCCCACGGCCCGGGCGCTCGGGCCTCACGAAGCGCGCCCTTCCTCTCTCCTGCCCGCTTCTCTCTTCGCACTCGTCTTTCCCTAGGCGGACGTTCTCCCCCGGAGCGCACCGTGGCTCGGCCTGGACGGACCTGCTGTCTCCTTCGGTTTTCAGGCCCCGGCTTGCGACCGCCTTGACTCCCTGAAGCCGCTGTCGGCCCCGAGGTGCTGGCGGCACCCGCAGGTCCCTGGGGTGGAGGCCCCAGCCTGCAGGGTGTTTGCATCGCTTTCCGCGTCGGAGAGCAGGCATGGTGCTTTCGGGGAAGGGGGAGCTGACAGAGTCCCCTCCGGGAAGCGCGTTTCAGAGCCAGGGTTGGGCACCTTGCTCCGTGCTTCTAGGGGTCACAGCCGCTTCTCTCCTAAAGGGTCAGAGTGGGGCTTGCTGTGCCAAGGTGTCCCGCTGAAACAGTCTCATGGCAGGGTCTCAGCCCTTCGCCCGTCCCTTTCAGGCTGGCCTCCCTGCTCAGGGCGGTCCCCGGAGAGGTGGGCCTGCAGGCCGGCGTCGCCCTCCCGACCTCCCCGCGAGCCGGGTGTGCAGCCAGGTGCCCTCTGAACGCCGGCTCCGGTGGGCTCGACCGCGGGCGGGCGCCCGGCTCCTCGAAGCGGGGCTTCCGCCAGAAGGCCTCCCGCACCTCGGAACGAGTGGGTTTGCTCTGCGGTGGGTCCGGCCGCTCAGTCCCTGCAGAAGCTGCTTGCGATGTCCTTGCTCGTGCTTCGCTGAGGCCTAGGTCGGGGTCCCATCTTAGACGGCCCCACACCTGAGGCCCGGCTTGCAGCCTTCCTGCGGCTTCCGCCCCATCCTGCCGTGGCCCAGCTTGCCCCTTCCCCAAGGAGGCCTGCACGCGGAAGGCAGCTCGGCCTCAGGCTTGCCTCTCGGAGGGAAGGCTGTGGTGCTCGCTCGAGGTGAACAGGCCTCGCGCTGAGAAGGCCTCCTTCTCCGTGCAGCGACGTGTGTGCGGACGTGGACGGGGATGGCATTCCACCCTGCCTTGTCTCTCCCAGGGAGGTCAAGGGGCTTGACCTACCGCGTCCCCTCCCACGGCGAGTCAGCTAACCGCTTCCCCGGGGAGGACCGAGGCGCCGGCCCAGGAGAAGCCGGCCCCGCGGCCCGGGCGCTCGGGCCTCACGAAGCGCGCCCTTCCTCTCTCCTGCCCGCTTCTCTCTTCGCACTCCTCTTTCCCTGGGCGGACGTTCTCCCCCGGAGCGCACCCTGGCTCGGTCTGGAGGGTCCTGCTGTCTCCTTTGGTTTTCAGGCCCAGGCGTGCGACCGCCTTGACTCCCCGAAGCCGCTGTCGGCCCCGAGGTGCTGGCGGCACCCGCAGGTCCCTGGGGTGGAGGCCCCATCCGGCAGGGTGTTTGCATCGCTTTCCGCGTCGGAGAGCAGGCATGGTGCTTTCGGGGAAGGGGGAGCTGACAGAGTACCCTCCGGGATGCGTGTTCCAGAGCCGAGGTTTGGGCGGCTTGCTCCGTGCTTCTAGGGGGTCACAGCCGCTTCTCTCCTAACGGGACGGAGTGGGGCTTGCTGGGTCAAGGCGTCCCCCTGAAACAGTCCCATGGCAGGGGCTCGGCCCTTCGCCTGTCCGTTTCAGGCTGGCCTCCCTGCTCAGGGCGTCACCCGGAGAGGTGGGCCTGCAGGCCGGCGTCGCCCTCCCGACCTCCCCGCGAGCCGGGTGTGCAGCCCGGTGCCCTCTGAAAGCCGGTTCCGGTGGGCTCGACTACGGGCTTGCGCCCGGCTCCGTGAAGCAGGACTGCCGCCAGAAGGCCTCCCGCAGCCTCGGAACGAGTGGGTTTGCTCTGCGGTGGGTCCGGCCGCTCGGTCCCAGCAGAAGCTGCTTCCGATGTCCTCGCGCGTTAGGACGGCCCCCCACCTGAGGCCCGGCTGGCACCCTTCCTGCGGCTTCCGCCCCATCCTGCCGCGGCCCAGCTTGCCCCTTCGCCAAGGAGGCCTGCACACGGATGGCAGCTCGGCTTCAAGCTTGCCTCTCGGAGGGAAGGCTGTGGTGCTCGCTCGAGGTGAACAGGCCTCGCGCTGAGAAGGCCTCCTTCTCCGTGCAGCGACATGTGTGTGGACGTGGTCGGGGATGGCATTCCACCCTGCCTTGTCTCTCCCAGGGAGGTCCAGTGGCTTGACCTGCGGCGTCCCCACCCACGGCGAGTCAGCCAACCGCTTCCCCGGGGAGGACGCGAGGCGTCGGCCCGGGAGAAGTCGGCCCCACGGCCCGTGCGCTCGGGCCGAACGAAGCGCGCCCTTCCTCTCTCCTGCCCGCTTCTCTCTTCGCACTCGTCTTTCCCTGGGCGGACGTACTCCCCGGAGCACACCGTGGATCGGCATGGAGGGACCTGCTGTCTCCTTCGGTTTTCAGGCCCAGGCGTGCGACCGCCTTGACTCCCCGAAGCCGCTGTCGGCCCCGAGGTGCTGGCGGCACCCGCAGGTCCCTGGGGTGGAGGCCCCAGCCGGCAGGGTATTTGCATCACTTTCCGCATCTGAGAGCAGGCGTGGTGCATTCGGGGAAGGGGGAGCTGACAGAGTCCCCTCCGGGAAGCGCGTTTCAGAGCCAGGGTTGGGCACCTTGCTCCGTGCTTCTAGGGGTCACAGCCGCTTCTCTCCTAAAGGGTCAGAGTGGGGCTTGCTGTGCCAAGGTGTCCCGCTGAAACAGTCCCATGGCAGGGTCTCGGCCCTTCGCCCGTCCGTTTCAGGCTGGCCTCCCTGCTCAGGACGTCACCCGGAGAGGTGGGCCTGCAGGCCGGCGTCGCCCTCCCGACCTCCCCGCGAGCCGGGTGTGCAGCCCGGTGCCCTCTGAACGCCGGCTCCGGTGGGCTCGACCGCGGGCGGGCGCCCGGCTCCTCGAAGCGGGGCTTCCACCAGAAGGCCTCCCGCACCTCGGAACGAGTGGGTTTGCTCTGCGGTGGGTCCGGCCGCTCAGTCCCTGCAGAAGCTGTTTGCGATGTCCTTGCTCGTGCTTCGCTGAGGCCTAGGTCGGGGTCCCCATCCTAGACGGCCCCAAACCTGAGGCCCGGCTGGCACCCTTCCTGCGGCTTCCGCCCCATCCTGCCGTGGCCCAGCTTGCCCCTTCGCCAAGGAGGCCTGCACGCGGAAGGCAGCTCGGCTTCAAGCTTGCCTCTCGGAGGGAAGGCTGTGGTGCTCGCTCGACGTGAACAGGCCTCGCGCTGAGAAGGCCTCCTTCTCCGTGCAGCGACGTGTGTGCGGACGTGGACGGGGATGGCATTCCACCCTGCCTTGTCTCTCCCAGGGAGGTCGAGGGGCTTGACCTACGGCGTCCCCTCCCACGGCGAGTCAGCTAACCGCTTCCCCGGGGAGGACGCGAGGCGTCGGTCCGGGAGAAGCCGGCCCCCAGGCCCGGGCGCTCGGGCCTCCCGAAGCGCGCCCTTCCTCTCTCCTGCCCGCTTCTCTCTTCGCACTCGTCTTTCCCTGGGCGGACGTTCTCCCCCGGAGCGCACCCTGGCTCGGTCTGGTGGGACCTTCTGTCTCCTTCGGTTTTCAGGCCCAGGCGTGCGACCACCTTGACTCCCCGAAGCCGCTGTCGGCCCCGACGTGCTGGCGGCACCCGCAGGTCCCTGGGGTGGAGGCCCCAGCCGGCAGGGTGTTTGCATCGCTTTCCGTGTCGGAGAGCAGGCATGGTGCTTTCGGGGAAGGGGGAGCTGACAGAGTCCCCTCCGGGAAGCGCGTGCCAGAGCCGTGGGTTGGGCGCCTTCCTCCGTGCTTCTAGGGGTCACAGCCGCTTCTCTCCTAAAGGGTCAGAGTGGGGCTTGCTGTGCCAAGGCGTCCCGCTGAAACAGTCCCATGGAGGGTCTCGGCCCTTCGCCCGTCCGTTTCAGGCTGGCCTCCCTGCTCAGGGCGGTCCCCGGAGAGGAGGGCCTGCAGGCCGGCGTCGCCCTCCCGACCTCCCCGCGAGCCGGGTGTGCAGCCCGGTGCCCTCTGAACGCCGGCTCCGGTGGGTTCGACTTCGGGATTGTGCCCGGCTCCGTGAAGCAGGACTGCTGCCAGAAGGCCTCCCGCAGCCTCGGAACGAGTGGGTTTGCTCTGCGGTGGGTCCGGCAGCTTGGTCCCAGCAGAAGCTCCTTATTATGTCCTCGCGCGTGCTTCGCGGAGGCCGAGGTCGGGGGCCCCCTTCTAGGACGGCCCCCCACCTGAGGCCCGGCTGGCAGCCTTCCTGCGGCTTCCGCCCCATCCTGCCGTGGCCCAGCTTGCCCCTTCGCCAAGGAGGCCTGCACGCGGAAGGCAGCTCGGCCTCAGGCTTGCCTCTCGGAGGGAAGGCTGTGGTGCTCGCTCGAGGTGAACAGGCCTCGCGCTGAGAAGGCCTCCTTCTCCTTGCAGCGACGTGTGTGCGGACCTGGACGTGGATGACATTCCACCCTGCCTTGTCTCTCCCAGGGAGGTCGAGGGGCTTGACCTGCGGCGTCCCCACGCACAGCGAATCAGCCAACCGCTTCCCCGGGGAGGACGCGAGGCGTCGGCCCGGGAGAAGCCGGCCCCACGGCCCGGGCGCTCGGGCCTCACGAAGCGCGCCCTTCCTCTCTCCTGCCCGCTTCTCTCTTCGCACTCCTCTTTCCCTGGGTAGACGTTCTCCCCCGGAGCGCACCCTGGCTCGGTCTGGAGGGACCTGCTGTCTCCTTCGGTTTTCAGGCCCAGGCGTGCGACCGCCTTGACTCCCCGAAGCCGCTGTCGGCCCCGAGGTGCTGGCGGCACCCGCAGGTCCCTGGGGTGGAGGCCCCATCCGGCAGGGTGTTTGCATCGCTTTCTGCGTCGGAGAGCAGGCATGGTGCTGTCGGGGAAGGGGGAGCTGACAGAGTCCCCTCCGGGAAGCACGTGCCAGAGCCGAGGGTTGGGCGCCTTGCTCCGTGCTTCTAGGGGTCACAGCCGCTTCTCTCCTAAAGGGTCAGAGTGGGGCTTGCTGTGCCAAGGCGTCCCGCTGAAACAGTCCCATGGCAGGGGCTCGGCCCTTCGCCCGTCCGTTTCAGGCTGGCCTCCCTGCTCAGGGCGCCCCCCGGAGAGGTGGGCCTGCAGGCCGGCGTCGCCCTCCCGACCTCCCCGCGAGCCGGGTGTGCAGCCCGGTGCCCTCTGAACGCCGGCTCCGGTGGGCTCGACTACGGGCTTGCACCCGGCTCCGTGAAGCAGGACTGC
Source organism: Martes martes (assembly GCF_963455335.1). Lineage (NCBI taxonomy): Eukaryota > Metazoa > Chordata > Mammalia > Carnivora > Mustelidae > Martes > Martes martes. The sequence continues at coordinate 14,089,878 of NC_137892.1, read as the reverse complement.
CGCCAGAAGGCCTCCCGCAGCATCGGAACGAGTGGGTTTGCTCTGCGGTGGGTCCGGCCGCTCGGTCCCAGCAGAAGCTGCTTCTGATGTCCTCGCGCGTGCTTCGCAGAGGCCGAGGTCGGGGGCCCCCTTCTAGGACGGCCCCCAAACTGAGGCCCGGCTGGCAGCCTTCCTGCGGCTTCCGCCCCATCCTGCCGTGGCCCAGCTTGCCCCTTCGCCAAGGAGGCCTGCACGCGGAAGGCAGCTCGGCCTCAGGCTTGCCTCTCGGAGGGAAGGCTGTGGTGCTCGCTCGAGGTGAACAGGCCTCGCGCTGAGAAGGCCTCCTTCTCCGTGCAGCGACGTGTGTGCGGACGTGGACGGGGATGGCATTCCACCCTGCCTTGTCTCTCCCAGGGAGGTTAAGGGGCTTGACCTACCGCGTCCCCTCCCACGGCGAGTCAGCTAACCGCTTCCCCGGGGAGGACCGAGGCGCCGGCCCGGGAGAAGCCGGCCCCGCGGCCCGGGCGCTCGGGCCTCACGAAGCGCGCCCTTCCTCTCTCCTGCCCGCTTCTCTCTTCGCACTCCTCTTTCCCTGGGCGGACGTTCTCCCCCGGAGCGCACCCTGGCTCGGTCTGGAGGGTCCTGCTGTCTCCTTTGGTTTTCAGGCCCAGGCGTGCGACCGCCTTGACTCCCCGAAGCCGCTGTCGGCCCCGAGCTGCTGGCGGAACCCGCAGGTCCCTGGGGTGGAGGCCCCATCCGGCAGGGTGTTTGCATCGCTTTCCGCGTCGGAGAGCAGGCATGGTGCTTTCGGGGAAGGGGGAGCTGACAGAGTCCCCTCCGGGAAGCGCGTGCCAGAGCCGAGGGTTGGGCACCTTGCTCCGTGCTTCTAGGGGTCACAGCTGCTTCTCTCCTAAAGGGTCAGAGTGGGGCTTGCTGTACCAAGGCGTCCCGCTGAAACAGTCCCATGGCAGGGGCTCGGCCCTTCGCCCGTCCGTTTCAGGCTGGCCTCCCTGCTCAGGGCGGTCCCCGGAGAGGTGGGCCTGCAGGCCGGCGTCGCCCTCCCGACCTCCCCGCGAGCCGGGTGTGCAGCCCGGTGCCCTCTTAACGCCGGCTCCGGTGGGCTCTACTGCGGGCGGGCGCCCGGCTCCACGAAGCGGGGCTGCCGCCAGAAGGCCTCCCGCAGCCTCGGAACGAGTAGGTTTGCTCTGCGGTGGGTCCGGCCGCTCGGTCTCAGCAGAAGCTGCTTCCGATGTCCTCGCGCGTGCTTCGCGGAGGCCGAGGTCGGGGGCCCCCTTCTAGGACGGCCCCCCACCTGAGGCCCGGCTGGCACCCTTCCTGCGGCTTCCGCCCCATCCTGCCGTGGCCCAGCTTGCCCCTTCGCCAAGGAGGCCTGCACGCGGAAGGCAGCTCGGCCTCAGGCTTGCCTCTCGGAGGGAAGGCTGTGGTGCTCGCTCGAGGTGAACAGGCCTCGCGCTGAGAAGGCCTCCTTCTCCTTGCAGCGACGTGTGTGCGGACGTGCACGTGGATGGCATTCCACCCTGCCTTGTCTCTCCCAGGGAGGTCGAGGGGCTTGACCTGCGGCGTCCCCACGCACGGCGAGTCAGCCAACCGCTTCCCCGGGGAGGACGCGAGGCGTCGGTCCGGGAGAAGCCGGCCCCACGGCCCGGGCGCTCGGGCCTCACGAAGCGCGCCCTTCCTCTCTCCTGCCCGCTTCTCTCTTCGCACTCGTCTTTCCCTAGGCGGACGTTCTCCCCCGGAGTGCACCGTGGCTCGGCCTGGACGGACCTGCTGTCTCCTTCGGTTTTCAGGCCCAGGCTTGCGACCGCCTGGACTCCCCGAAGCCGCTGTCGGCCCCGAGGTGCTGGCGGCACCCGCAGGTCCCTGGGGTGGAGGCCCCAGCCGGCAGGGTGTTTGAATCACTTTCCGCATCTGAGAGCAGGCGTGGTGCATTCGGGGAAGGGGGAGCTGACAGAGTCCCCTCCGGGAAGCGCGTTTCAGAGCCAGGGTTGGGCACCTTGCTCCGTGCTTCTAGGGGTCACAGCCGCTTCTCTCCTAAAGGGTCAGAGTGGGGCTTGCTGTGCCAAGGTGTCCCGCTGAAACAGTCCCATGGCAGGGTCTCGGCCCTTCGCCCGTCCGTTTCAGGCTGGCCTCCCTGCTCAGGGCGCCACCCGGAGAGGAGGGCCTGCAGGCCGGCGTCGCCCTCCCGACCTCCCCGCGAGCCGGGTGTGCAGCCCGGTGCCCTCTGAACGCCGGCTCCGGTGGGCTCGACCGCGGGCGGGCGCCCGGCTCCTCGAAGCGGGGCTTCCGCCAGAAGGCCTCCCGCACCTCGGAACGAGTGGGTTTGCTCTGCGGTGGGTCCGGCCGCTCAGTCCCTGCAGAAGCTGCTTGCGATGTCCTTGCTCGTGCTTCGCTGAGGCCTAGGTCGGGAGCCCCATCCTAGACGGCCCCACACCTGAGGCCCGGCTGGCACCCTTCCTGCGGCTTCCGCCCCATCCTGCCGTGGCCCAGCTTGCCCCTTCGCCAAGGAGGCCTGCACGCGGAAGGCAGCTCGGCTTCAAGCTTGCCTCTCGGAGGGAAGGCTGTGGTGCTCGCTCGACGTGAACAGGCCTCGCGCTGAGAAGGCCTCCTTCTCCGTGCAGCGACGTGTGTGCGGACGTGGACGGGGATGGCATTCCACCCTGCCTTGTCTCTCCCAGGGAGGTCGAGGGGCTTGACCTACGGCGTCCCCTCCCACGGCGAGTCAGCTAACCGCTTCCCCGGGGAGGACGCGAGGCGTCGGTCCGGGAGAAGCCGGCCCCACGGCCCGGGCGCTCGGGCCTCACGAAGCGCGCCCTTCCTCTCTCCTGCCCGCTTCTCTCTTCGCACTCCTCTTTCCCTGGGTAGACGTTCTCCCCCGGAGCGCACCCTGGCTCGGTCTGGAGGGACCTGCTGTCTCCTTCGGTTTTCAGGCCCAGGCGTGCGACCGCCTTGACTCCCCGAAGCCGCTGTCGGCCCCGAGGTGCTGGCGGCACCCGCAGGTCCCTGGGGTGGAGGCCCCATCCGGCAGGGTGTTTGCATCGCTTTCTGCGTCGGAGAGCAGGCATGGTGCTGTCGGGGAAGGGGGAGCTGACAGAGTCCCCTCCGGGAAGCACGTGCCAGAGCCGAGGGTTGGGCGCCTTGCTCCGTGCTTCTAGGGGTCACAGCCGCTTCTCTCCTAAAGGGTCAGAGTGGGGCTTGCTGTGCCAAGGCGTCCCGCTGAAACAGTCCCATGGCAGGGGCTCGGCCCTTCGCCCGTCCGTTTCAGGCTGGCCTCCCTGCTCAGGGCGCCACGCGGAGAGGTGGGCCTGCAGGCCGGCGTCGCCCTCCCGACCTCCCCGCGAGCCGGGTGTGCAGCCCGGTGCCCTCAAACGCCGGCTCCGGTGGGCTCGACTACGGGCTTGCACCCGGCTCCGTGAAGCACGACTGCCGCCAGAAGGCCTCCCGCAGCATCGGAACGAGTGGGTTTGCTCTGCGGTGGGTCCGGCCGCTCGGTCCCAGCAGAAGCTGCTTCTGATGTCCTCGCGCGTGCTTCGCAGAGGCCGAGGTCGGGGGCCCCCTTCCAGGACGGCCCCCAAACTGAGGCCTGGCTGGCAGCCTTCCTGCGGCTTCCGCCCCATCCTGCCGTGGCCCAGCTTGCCCCTTCGCCAAGGAGGCCTGCACGCGGAAGGCAGCTCGGCCTCAGGCTTGCCTCTCGGAGGGAAGGCTGTGGTGCTCGCTCGAGGTGAACAGGCCTCGCGCTGAGAAGGCCTCCTTCTCCGTGCAGCGACGTGTGTGCGGACGTGGACGGGGATGGCATTCCACCCTGCCTTGTCTCTCCCAGGGAGGTTAAGGGGCTTGACCTACCGCGTCCCCTCCCACGGCGAGTCAGCTAACCGCTTCCCCGGGGAGGACCGAGGCGCCGGCCCGGGAGAAGCCGGCCCCGCGGCCCGGGCGCTCGGGCCTCACGAAGCGCGCCCTTCCTCTCTCCTGCCCGCTTCTCTCTTCGCACTCCTCTTTCCCTGGGCGGACGTTCTCCCCCGGAGCGCACCCTGGCTCGGTCTGGAGGGTCCTGCTGTCTCCTTTGGTTTTCAGGCCCAGGCGTGCGACCGCCTTGACTCCCCGAAGCCGCTGTCGGCCCCGAGCTGCTGGCGGAACCCGCAGGTCCCTGGGGTGGAGGCCCCATCCGGCAGGGTGTTTGCATCGCTTTCCGCGTCGGAGAGCAGGCATGGTGCTTTCGGGGAAGGGGGAGCTGACAGAGTCCCCTCCGGGAAGCGCGTGCCAGAGCCGAGGGTTGGGCACCTTGCTCCGTGCTTCTAGGGGTCACAGCCGCTTCTCTCCTAAAGGGTCAGAGTGGGGCTTGCTGTACCAAGGCGTCCCGCTGAAACAGTCCCATGGCAGGGGCTCGGCCCTTCGCCCGTCCGTTTCAGGCTGGCCTCCCTGCTCAGGGCGGTCCCCGGAGAGGTGGGCCTGCAGGCCGGCGTCGCCCTCCCGACCTCCCCGCGAGCCGGGTGTGCAGCCCGGTGCCCTCTTAACGCCGGCTCCGGTGGGCTCTACTGCGGGCGGGCGCCCGGCTCCACGAAGCGGGGCTGCCGCCAGAAGGCCTCCCGCAGCCTCGGAACGAGTAGGTTTGCTCTGCGGTGGGTCCGGCCGCTGGGTCTCAGCAGAAGCTGCTTCCGATGTCCTCGCGCGTGCTTCGCGGAGGCCGAGGTCGGGGGCCCCCTTCTAGGATGGCCCCCCACCTGAGGCCCGGCTGGCACCCTTCCTGCGGCTTCCGCCCCATCCTGCCGTGGCCCAGCTTGCTCCTTCGCCAAGGAGGCCTGCACGCGGAAGGCAGCTCGGCTTCAAGCTTGCCTCTCGGAGGGAAGGCTTTGGTGCTCGCTCGAGGTGAACAGGCCTCGCGCTGAGAAGGCCTCCTTCTCCGTGCAGCGACGTGTGTGCGGACGTGGACGTGGATGGCATTCCACCCTGCCTTGTCTCTCCCAGGGAGGTCGAGGGGCTTGACCTGCGGCGTCCCCACGCACATCGAGTCAGCCAACCGCTTCCCCGGGGAGGACGCGAGGCGTCGGCCCTGGAGAAGCCGGCCCCGCGGCCCGGGCGCTCGGGCCTCACGAAGCGCGCCCTTCCTCTCTCCTGCCCGCTTCTCTCTTCGCACTCGTCTTTCCCTAGGCGGACGTTCTCCCCCGGAGCGCACCGTGGCTCGGCCTGGACGGACCTGCTGTCTCCTTCGGTTTTCAGGCCCAGGCTTGCGACCGCCTTGACTCCCCGAAGCCGCTGTCGGCCCCGAGGTGCTGGCGGCACCCGCAGGTCCCTGGGGTGGAGGCCCCAGCCTGCAGGGTGTTTGCATCGCTTTCCGCGTCGGAGAGCACGCATGGTGCTTTCGGGGAAGGGGGAGCTGACAGAGTCCCCTCCGGGAAGCGCGTGCCAGAACCGAGGGTTGGGCACCTTGCCCCGTGCTTCTAGGGGTCACAGCCGCTTCTCTCCTAAAGGGTCAGAGTGGGGCTTGCTGTACCAAGGCGTCCCGCTGAAACAGTCCCATGGCAGGGGCTCGGCCCTTCGCCCGTCCGTTTCAGGCTGGCCTCCCTGCTCAGGGCGGTCCCCGGAGAGGTGGGCCTGCAGGCCGGCGTCGCCCTCCCGGCCTCCCCGTGAGCCGGGTGTGCAGCCCGGTGACCTCTGAACGCCGGCTCCGGTGGGCTCGACTACGGGCTTGCGCCCGGCTCCGTGAAGCAGGACTGCCGCCAGAAGGCCTCCCGCAGCCTCGGAACGAGTGGGTTTGCTCTGCGGTGGGTCCGGCCGCTCGGTCCCAGCAGAAGCTGCTTCCGATGTCCTCGCGCGTGCTTCGCGGAGGCCGAGGTCGGGGGCCCCCTTCTAGGACGGCCCCCCAACTGAGGCCCGGCTGGCACCCTTCCTGCGGCTTCCGCCCCATCCTGCCGTGGCCCAGCTTGCCCCTTCGCCAAGGAGGCCTGCACGCGGAAGGCAGCTCGGCCTCAGGCTTGCCTCTCGGAGGGAAGGCTGTGGTGCTCGCTCGAGGTGAACAGGCCTCGCGCTGAGAAGGCCTCCTTCTCCTTGCAGCGACGTGTGTGCGGACGTGGACGGGGATGGCATTCCACCCTGCCTTGTCTCTCCCAGGGAGGTCCAGGGGCTTGACCTGCGGCGTCCCCACGCACGGCGAGTCAGCCAACCGCTTCCCCGGGGAGGACGCGAGGCGTCGGTCCGGGAGAAGCCGGCCCCACGGCCCGGGCGCTCGGGCCTCACGAAGCGCGCCCTTCCTCTCTCCTGCCCGCTTCTCTCTTCGCACTCGTCTTTCCCTAGGCGGACGTTCTCCCCCGGAGTGCACCGTGGCTCGGCCTGGACGGACCTGCTGTCTCCTTCAGTTTTCAGGCCCAGGCTTGCGACCGCCTTGACTCCCCGAAGCCGCTGTCGGCCCCGAGGTGCTGGCGGCACCCGCAGGTCCCTGGGGTGGAGGCCCCAGCCGGCAGGGTGTTTGAATCACTTTCCGCATCTGAGAGCAGGCGTGGTGCATTCGGGGAAGGGGGAGCTGACAGAGTCCCCTCCGGGAAGCGCGTTTCAGAGCCAGGGTTGGGCACCTTGCTCCGTGCTTCTAGGGGTCACAGCCGCTTCTCTCCTAAAGGGTCAGAGTGGGGCTTGCTGTGCCAAGGTGTCCCGCTGAAACAGTCCCATGGCAGGGTCTCGGCCCTTCGCCCGTCCGTTTCAGGCTGGCCTCCCTGCTCAGGGCGCCACCCGGAGAGGAGGGCCTGCAGGCCGGCGTCGCCCTCCCGACCTCCCCGCGAGCCGGGTGTGCAGCCCGGTGCCCTCTGAACGCCGGCTCCGGTGGGCTCGACCGCGGGCGGGCGCCCGGCTCCTCGAAGCGGGGCTTCCGCCAGAAGGCCTCCCGCACCTCGGAACGAGTGGGTTTGCTCTGCGGTGGGTCCGGCCGCTCAGTCCCTGCAGAAGCTGCTTGCGATGTCCTTGCTCGTGCTTCGCTGAGGCCTAGGTCGGGAGCCCCATCCTAGACGGCCCCACACCTGAGGCCCGGCTTGCAGCCTTCCTGCGGCTTCCGCCCCATCCTGCCGTGGCCCAGCTTGCCCCTTCGCCAAGGAGGCCTGCACGCGGAAGGCAGCTCGGCTTCAAGCTTGCCTCTCGGAGGGAAGGCTGTGGTGCTCGCTCGACGTGAACAGGCCTCGCGCTGAGAAGGCCTCCTTCTCCGTGCAGCGACGTGTGTGCGGACGTGGACGGGGATGGCATTCCACCCTGCCTTGTCTCTCCCAGGGAGGTCGAGGGGCTTGACCTACGGCGTCCCCTCCCACGGCGAGTCAGCTAACCGCTTCCCCGGGGAGGACGCGAGGCGTCGGTCCGGGAGAAGCCGGCCCCACGGCCCGGGCGCTCGGGCCTCACGAAGCGCGCCCTTCCTCTCTCCTGCCCGCTTCTCTCTTCGCACTCCTCTTTCCCTGGGTAGACGTTCTCCCCCGGAGCGCACCCTGGCTCGGTCTGGAGGGACCTGCTGTCTCCTTCGGTTTTCAGGCCCAGGCGTGCGACCGCCTTGACTCCCCGAAGCCGCTGTCGGCCCCGAGGTGCTGGCGGCACCCGCAGGTCCCTGGGGTGGAGGCCCCATCCGGCAGGGTGTTTGCATCGCTTTCTGCGTCGGAGAGCAGGCATGGTGCTGTCGGGGAAGGGGGAGCTGACAGAGTCCCCTCCGGGAAGCACGTGCCAGAGCCGAGGGTTGGGCGCCTTGCTCCGTGCTTCTAGGGGTCACAGCCGCTTCTCTCCTAAAGGGTCAGAGTGGGGCTTGCTGTGCCAAGGCGTCCCGCTGAAACAGTCCCATGGCAGGGGCTCGGCCCTTCGCCCGTCCGTTTCAGGCTGGCCTCCCTGCTCAGGGCGCCACCCGGAGAGGTGGGCCTGCAGGCCGGCGTCGCCCTCCCGACCTCCCCGCGAGCCGGGTGTGCAGCCCGGTGCCCTCAAACGCCGGCTCCGGTGGGCTCGACTACGGGCTTGCACCCGGCTCCGTGAAGCACGACTGCCGCCAGAAGGCCTCCCGCAGCATCGGAACGAGTGGGTTTGCTCTGCGGTGGGTCCGGCCGCTCGGTCCCAGCAGAAGCTGCTTCTGATGTCCTCGCGCGTGCTTCGCAGAGGCCGAGGTCGGGGGCCCCCTTCTAGGACGGCCCCCAAACTGAGGCCCGGCTGGCAGCCTTCCTGCGGCTTCCGCCCCATCCTGCCGTGGCCCAGCTTGCCCCTTCGCCAAGGAGGCCTGCACGCGGAAGGCAGCTCGGCCTCAGGCTTGCCTCTCGGAGGGAAGGCTGTGGTGCTCGCTCGAGGTGAACAGGCCTCGCGCTGAGAAGGCCTCCTTCTCCGTGCAGCGACGTGTGTGCGGACGTGGACGGGGATGGCATTCCACCCTGCCTTGTCTCTCCCAGGGAGGTTAAGGGGCTTGACCTACCGCGTCCCCTCCCACGGCGAGTCAGCTAACCGCTTCCCCGGGGAGGACCGAGGCGCCGGCCCGGGAGAAGCCGGCCCCGCGGCCCGGGCGCTCGGGCCTCACAAAGCGCGCCCTTCCTCCTCCTGCCCGCTTCTCTCTTCGCACTCCTCTTTCCCTGGGCGGACGTTCTCCCCCGGAGCGCACCCTGGCTCGGTCTGGAGGGTCCTGCTGTCTCCTTTGGGTTTCAGGCCCAGGCGAGCGACCGCCTTGACTCCCCGAAGCCGCTGTCGGCCCCGAGGTGCTGGCGGCACCCGCAGGTCCCTGGGGTGGAGGCCCCATCCGGCAGGGTGTTTGCATCGCTTTCCGCGTCGGAGAGCAGGCATGGTGCTTTCGGGGAAGGGGGAGCTGACAGAGTCCCCTCCGGGAAGCGCGTTTCAGAGCCAGGGTTGGGCACCTTGCTCCGTGCTTCTAGGGGTCACAGCCGCTTCTCTCCTAAAGGGTCAGAGTGGGACTTGCTGTGCCAAGGCGTCCCGCTGAAACAGTCCCATGGCAGGGGCTCGGCCCTTCGCCCGTCCGTTTCAGGCTGGCCTCCCTGCTCAGGGCGCCCCCCGGAGAGGTGGGCCTGCAGGCCGGCGTCGCCCTCCCGACCTCCCCGCGAGCCGGGTGTGCAGCCCGGTGCCCTCTCAACGCCGGCTCCGGTGGGCTCTACTGCGGGCGGGCGCCCGGCTCCACGAAGCGGGGCTGCCGCCAGAAGGCCTCCCGCAGCCTCGGAACGAGTAGGTTTGCTCTGCGGTGGGTCCGGCCGCTCGGTCTCAGCAGAAGCTGCTTCCGATGTCCTCGCGCGTGCTTCGCGGAGGCCGAGGTCGGGGGCCCCCTTCTAGGACGGCCCCCCACCTGAGGCCCGGCTGGCACCCTTCCTGCGGCTTCCGCCCCATCCTGCCGTGGCCCAGCTTGCTCCTTCGCCAAGGAGGCCTGCACGCGGAAGGCAGCTCGGCTTCAAGCTTGCCTCTCGGAGGGAAGGCTGTGGTGCTCGCTCGAGGTGAACAGGCCTCGCGCTGAGAAGGCCTCCTTCTCCGTGCAGCGACGTGTGTGCGGACGTGGACGGGGATTGCATTCCACCCTGCCTTGTCTCTCCCAGGGAGGTCGAGGGGCTTGACCTACGGCGTCCCCTCCCACGGCGAGTCAGCTAACCGCTTCCCCGGGGAGGACGCGAGGCGCCGGCCCGGGAGAAGCCGGCCCCACGGCCCGGGCCCTCGGGCCTCACGAAGCGCGCCCTTCTCTCTCCTCCCCCTTCTCTCTTCTGACTCGTCTTTCCCTGGGTGGACGTTCTCCCCCGGAGCGCACCCTGGCTCGGTCTGGTGGGACCTGCTGTCTCCTTCGGTTTTCAGGCCCAGGCGTGCGACCGCCTTGACTCCCCGAAGCCGCTGTCGGCCCCGAGGTGCTGGCGGCACCCGCAGGTCCCTGAGGTGGAGGCCCCAGCCGGCAGGGTGTTTGCATCACTTTCCGCATCTGAGAGCAGGCGTGGTGCTTTTGGGGAAGGGGGAGCTGACAAAGCCCCCTCCGGGATGCGTGTTCCAGAGCCGAGGTTTGGGCGGCTTGCTCCGTGCTTCTAGGGGGTCACAGCCGCTTCTCTCCTAACGGGACGGAGTGGGGCTTGCTGGGTCAAGGCGTCCCCCTGAAACAGTCCCATGGCAGGGGCTCGGCCCTTTGCCTGTCCGTTTCAGGCTGGCCTCCCTGCTCAGGACGTCACCCGGAGAGGTGGGCCTGCAGGCCGGCGTCGCCCTCCCGACCTCCCCGCGAGCCGGGTGTGCAGCCCGGTGCCCTCTGAAAGCCGGTTCCGGTGGGCTCGACTACGGGCTTGCGCCCGGCTCCGTGAAGCAGGACTGCCGCCAGAAGGCCTCCCGCAGCCTCGGAACGAGTGGGTTTGCTCTGCGGTGGGTCCGGCCGCTCGGTCCCAGCAGAAGCTGCTTCCGATGTCCTCGCGCGTTAGGACGGCCCCCCACCTGAGGCCCGGCTGGCACCCTTCCTGCGGCTTCCGCCCCATCCTGCCGCGGCCCAGCTTGCCCCTTCGCCAAGGAGGCCTGCACACGGAAGGCAGCTCGGCTTCAAGCTTGCCTCTCGGAGGGAAGGCTGTGGTGCTCGCTCGAGGTGAACAGGCCTCGCGCTGAGAAGGCCTCCTTCTCCGTGCAGCGACGTGTGTGTGGACGTGGTCGGGGATGGCATTCCACCCTGCCTTGTCTCTCCCAGGGAGGTCCAGTGGCTTGACCTGCGGCGTCCCCACCCACGGCGAGTCAGCCAACCGCTTCCCCGGGGAGGACGCGAGGCGTCGGCCCGGGAGAAGTCGGCCCCACGGCCCGGGCGCTCGGGCCGAACGAAGCGCGCCCTTCCTCTCTCCTGCCCGCTTCTCTCTTCGCACTCGTCTTTCCCTGGGCGGACGTACTCCCCCGGAGCACACCGTGGCTCGGCATGGAGGGACCTGCTGTCTCCTTCGGTTTTCAAGCCCAGGCGTGTGACCGCCTTGACTCCCCGAAGCCGCTGTCAGCCCCGAGGTGCTGGCGGCACCCGCAGGTCCCTGGGGTGGAGGCCCCAGCCGGCAGGGTATTTGCATCACTTTCCACATCTGAGAGCAGGCGTGGTGCATTCGGGGAAGGGGGAGCTGACAGAGTCCCCTCCGGGAAGCGCGTTTCAGAGCCAGGGTTGGGCACCTTGCTCCGTGCTTCTAGGGGTCACAGCCGCTTCTCTCCTAAAGGGTCAGAGTGGGGCTTGCTGTGCCAAGGTGTCCCGCTGAAACAGTCCCATGGCAGGGTCTCGGCCCTTCGCCTGTCCGTTTCAGGCAGGCCTCCCTGCTCAGGGCGGTCCCCGGAGAGGTGGGCCTGCAGGCCGGCGTCGCCCTCCCGACCTCCCCGCGAGCCGGGTGTGCAGCCCGGTGCCCTCTGAACGCCGGCTCCGGTGGGCTCGACCGCGGGCGGGCGCCCGGCTCCTCGAAGCGGGGCTTCCGCCAGAAGGCCTCCCGCACCTCGGAACGAGTGGGTTTGCTCTGCGGTGGGTCCGGCCGCTCAGTCCCTGCAGAAGCTGTTTGCGATGTCCTTGCTCGTGCTTCGCTGAGGCCTAGGTCGGGGTCCCCATCCTAGACGGCCCCAAACCTGAGGCCCGGCTGGCACCCTTCCTGCGGCTTCCGCCCCATCCTGCCGTGGCCCAGCTTGCCCCTTCGCCAAGGAGGCCTGCACGCGGAAGGCAGCTCGGCTTCAAGCTTGCCTCTCGGAGGGAAGGCTGTGGTGCTCGCTCGACGTGAACAGGCCTCGCGCTGAGAAGGCCTCCTTCTCCGTGCAGCGACGTGTGTGCGGACGTGGACGGGGATGGCATTCCACCCTGCCTTGTCTCTCCCAGGGAGGTCGAGGGGCTTGACCTACGGCGTCCCCTCCCACGGCGAGTCAGCTAACCGCTTCCCCGGGGAGGACGCGAGGCGTCGGTCCGGGAGAAGCCGGCCCCCAGGCCCGGGCGCTCGGGCCTCCCGAAGCGCGCCCTTCCTCTCTCCTGCCCGCTTCTCTCTTCGCACTCGTCTTTCCCTGGGCGGACGTACTCCCCCGGAGCACACCGTGGCTCGGCATGGAGGGACCTGCTGTCTCCTTCGGTTTTCAGGCCCAGGCGTGCGACCGCCTTGACTCCCCGAAGCCGCTGTCGGCCCCGAGGTGCTGGCGGCACCCGCAGGTCCCTGGGGTGGAGGCCCCAGCCGGCAGCGTGTTTGCATCGCTTTCCGCGTCGGAGAGCAGGCATGGTGCTTTCGGGGAAGGGGGAGCTGACAGAGTCCCCTCCGGGAAGCGCGTGCCAGAGCCGAGGGTTGGGCACCTTGCTCCGTGCTTCTAGGGGTCACAGCCGCTTCTCTCCTAAAGGGTCAGAGTGGGGCTTGCTGTACCAAGGCGTCCCGCTGAAACAGTCCCATGGCAGGGGCTCGGCCCTTCGCCCTTCCGTTTCCGGCTGGCCTCCCTGCTCAGGGCGGTCCCCGGAGAGGTGGGCCTGCAGGCCGGCGTCGCCCTCCCGACCTCCCCGCGAGCCGGGTGTGCAGCCCGGTGCCCTCTTAACGCCGGCTCCGGTGGGCTCTACTGCGGGCGGGCGCCCGTCTCCACGAAGCGGGGCTGCCGCCAGAAGGCCTCCCGCAGCCTCGGAACGAGTAGGTTTGCTCTGCGGTGGGTCCGGCCGCTCGGTCTCAGCAGAAGCTGCTTCCGATGTCCTGGCGCGTGCAAAGCGGAGGCCGAGGTCGGGGGCCCCCTCTAGGACGGCCCCCCACCTGAGGCCCGGCTGGCACCCTTCCTGCGGCTTCCGCCCCATCCTGCCGTGGCCCAGCTTGCTCCTTCGCCAAGGAGGCCTGCACGCGGAAGGCAGCTCGGCTTCAAGCTTGCCTCTCGGAGGAAAGGCTGTGGTGCTCGCTCGACGTGAACAGGCCTCGCGCTGAGAAGGCCTCCTTCTCCGTGCAGCGACGTGTGTGCGGACGTGGACGGGGATGGCATTCCACCCTGCCTTGTCTCTCCCAGGGAGGTCGAGGGGCTTGACCTACGGCGTCCCCTCCCTAGGCGAGTCAGCTAACCGCTTCCCCGGGGAGGACGCGAGGCGTCGGTCCGGGAGAAGCCGGCCCCACGGCCCGGGCGCTCGGGCCTCACGAAGCGCGCCCTTCCTCTCTCCTGCCCGCTTCTCTCTTCGCACTCGTCTTTCCCTGGGCGGACGTTCTCCCCCGGAGCGCACCCTGGCTCGGTCTGGTGGGACCTTCTGTCTCCTTCGGTTTTCAGGCCCAGGCGTGCGACCACCTTGACTCCCCGAAGCCGCTGTCGGCCCCGACGTGCTGGCGGCACCCGCAGGTCCCTGGGGTGGAGGCCCCAGCCGGCAGGGTGTTTGCATCGCTTTCCGTGTCGGAGAGCAGGCATGGTGCTTTCGGGGAAGGGGGAGCTGACAGAGTCCCCTCCGGGAAGCGCGTGCCAGAGCCGTGGGTTGGGCGCCTTCCTCCGTGATTCTAGGGGTCACAGCCGCTTCTCTCCTAAAGGGTCAGAGTGGGGCTTGCTGTGCCAAGGCGTCCCGCTGAAACAGTCCCATGGAGGGTCTCGGCCCTTCGCCCGTCCGTTTCAGGCTGGCCTCCCTGCTCAGGGCGCCACCCGGAGAGGAGGGCCTGCAGGCCGGCGTCGCCCTCCCGACCTCCCCGCGAGCCGGGTGTGCAGCCCGGTGCCCTCTGAACGCCGGCTCCGGTGGGTTCGACTTCGGGATTGTGCCCGGCTCCGTGAAGCAGGACTGCCGCCAGAAGGCCTCCCGCAGCCTCGGAACGAGTGGGTTTGCTCTGCGGTGGGTCCGGCAGCTTGGTCCCAGCAGAAGCTCCTTATTATGTCCTCGCGCGTGCTTCGCGGAGGCCGAGGTCGGGGGCCCCCTTCTAGGACGGCCCCCCACCTGAGGCCCGGCTGGCAGCCTTCCTGCGGCTTCCGCCCCATCCTGCCGTGGCCCAGCTTGCCCCTTCGCCAAGGAGGCCTGCACGCGGAAGGCAGCTCGGCCTCAGGCTTGCCTCTCGGAGGGAAGGCTGTGGTGCTCGCTCGAGGTGAACAGGCCTCGCGCTGAGAAGGCCTCCTTCTCCTTGCAGCGACGTGTGTGCGGACCTGGACGTGGATGACATTCCACCCTGCCTTGTCTCTCCCAGGGAGGTCGAGGGGCTTGACCTGCGGCGTCCCCACGCACAGCGAATCAGCCAACCGCTTCCCCGGGGAGGACGCGAGGCGTCGGCCCGGGAGAAGCCGGCCCCACGGCCCGGGCGCTCGGGCCTCACGAAGCGCGCCCTTCCTCTCTCCTGCCCGCTTCTCTCTTCGCACTCGTCTTTCCCTAGGCGGACGTTCTCCCCCGGAGCGCACCGTGGCTCGGCCTGGACGGACCTGCTGTCTCCTTCGGTTTTCAGGCCCAGGCTTGCGACCGCCTTGACTCCCTGAAGCCGCTGTCGGCCCCGAGGTGCTGGCGGCACCCGCAGGTCCCTGGGGTGGAGGCCCCAGCCTGCAGGGTGTTTGCATCGCTTTCCGCGTCGGAGAGCAGGCATGGTGCTTTCGGGGAAGGGGGAGCTGACAGAGTCCCCTCCGGGAAGCGCGTTTCAGAGCCAGGGTTGGGCACCTTGCTCCGTGCTTCTAGGGGTCACAGCCGCTTCTCTCCTAAAGGGTCAGAGTGGGGCTTGCTGTGCCAAGGTGTCCCGCTGAAACAGTCTCATGGCAGGGTCTCAGCCCTTCGCCCGTCCGTTTCAGGCTGGCCTCCCTGCTCAGGGCGGTCCCCGGAGAGGTGGGCCTGCAGGCCGGCGTCGCCCTCCCGACCTCCCCGCGAGCCGGGTGTGCAGCCTGGTGCCCTCTGAACGCCGGCTCCGGTGGGCTCGACCGCGGGCGGGCGCCCGGCTCCTCGAAGCGGGGCTTCCGCCAGAAGGCCTCCCGCACCTCGGAACGAGTGGGTTTGCTCTGCGGTGGGTCCGGCCGCTCAGTCCCTGCAGAAGCTGCTTGCGATGTCCTTGCTCGTGCTTCGCTGAGGCCTAGGTCGGGGTCCCATCCTAGACGGCCCCACACCTGAGGCCCGGCTTGCAGCCTTCCTGCGGCTTCCGCCCCATCCTGCCGTGGCCCAGCTTGCCCCTTCGCCAAGGAGGCCTGCACGCGGAAGGCAGCTCGGCCTCAGGCTTGCCTCTCGGAGGGAAGGCTGTGGTGCTCGCTCGAGGTGAACAGGCCTCGCGCTGAGAAGGCCTCCTTCTCCGTGCAGCGACGTGTGTGCGGACGTGGACGGGGATGGCATTCCACCCTGCCTTGTCTCTCCCAGGGAGGTCAAGGGGCTTGACCTACCGCGTCCCCTCCCACGGCGAGTCAGCTAACCGCTTCCCCGGGGAGGACCGAGGCGCCGGCCCAGGAGAAGCCGGCCCCGCGGCCCGGGCGCTCGGGCCTCACGAAGCGCGCCCTTCCTCTCTCCTGCCCGCTTCTCTCTTCGCACTCCTCTTTCCCTGGGCGGACGTTCTCCCCCGGAGCGCACCCTGGCTCGGTCTGGAGGGTCCTGCTGTCTCCTTTGGTTTTCAGGCCCAGGCGTGCGACCGCCTTGACTCCCCGAAGCCGCTGTCGGCCCCGAGGTGCTGGCGGCACCCGCAGGTCCCTGGGGTGGAGGCCCCATCCGGCAGGGTGTTTGCATCGCTTTCCGCGTCGGAGAGCAGGCATGGTGCTTTCGGGGAAGGGGGAGCTGACAGAGTACCCTCCGGGATGCGTGTTCCAGAGCCGAGGTTTGGGCGGCTTGCTCCGTGCTTCTAGGGGGTCACAGCCGCTTCTCTCCTAACGGGACGGAGTGGGGCTTGCTGGGTCAAGGCGTCCCCCTGAAACAGTCCCATGGCAGGGGCTCGGCCCTTCGCCTGTCCGTTTCAGGCTGGCCTCCCTGCTCAGGGCGTCACCCGGAGAGGTGGGCCTGCAGGCCGGCGTCGCCCTCCCGACCTCCCCGCGAGCCGGGTGTGCAGCCCGGTGCCCTCTGAAAGCCGGTTCCGGTGGGCTCGACTACGGGCTTGCGCCCGGCTCCGTGAAGCAGGACTGCCGCCAGAAGGCCTCCCGCAGCCTCGGAACGAGTGGGTTTGCTCTGCGGTGGGTCCGGCCGCTCGGTCCCAGCAGAAGCTGCTTCCGATGTCCTCGCGCGTTAGGACGGCCCCCCACCTGAGGCCCGGCTGGCACCCTTCCTGCGGCTTCCGCCCCATCCTGCCGCGGCCCAGCTTGCCCCTTCGCCAAGGAGGCCTGCACACGGAAGGCAGCTCGGCTTCAAGCTTGCCTCTCGGAGGGAAGGCTGTGGTGCTCGCTCGAGGTGAACAGGCCTCGCGCTGAGAAGGCCTCCTTCTCCGTGCAGCGACATGTGTGTGGACGTGGTCGGGGATGGCATTCCACCCTGCCTTGTCTCTCCCAGGGAGGTCCAGTGGCTTGACCTGCGGCGTCCCCACCCACGGCGAGTCAGCCAACCGCTTCCCCGGGGAGGACGCGAGGCGTCGGCCCGGGAGAAGTCGGCCCCACGGCCCGTGCGCTCGGGCCGAACGAAGCGCGCCCTTCCTCTCTCCTGCCCGCTTCTCTCTTCGCACTCGTCTTTCCCTGGGCAGACGTACTCCCCGGAGCACACCGTGGATCGGCATGGAGGGACCTGCTGTCTCCTTCGGTTTTCAGGCCCAGGCGTGCGACCGCCTTGACTCCCCGAAGCCGCTGTCGGCCCCGAGGTGCTGGCGGCACCCGCAGGTCCCTGGGGTGGAGGCCCCAGCCGGCAGGGTATTTGCATCACTTTCCGCATCTGAGAGCAGGCGTGGTGCATTCGGGGAAGGGGGAGCTGACAGAGTCCCCTCCGGGAAGCGCGTTTCAGAGCCAGGGTTGGGCACCTTGCTCCGTGCTTCTAGGGGTCACAGCCGCTTCTCTCCTAAAGGGTCAGAGTGGGGCTTGCTGTGCCAAGGTGTCCCGCTGAAACAGTCCCATGGCAGGGTCTCGGCCCTTCGCCCGTCCGTTTCAGGCTGGCCTCCCTGCTCAGGGCGGTCCCCGGAGAGGTGGGCCTGCAGGCCGGCGTCGCCCTCCCGACCTCCCCGTGAGCCGGGTGTGCAGCCCGGTGCCCTCTGAACGCCGGCTCCGGTGGGCTCGACCGCGGGCGGGCGCCCGGCTCCTCGAAGCGGGGCTTCCGCCAGAAGGCCTCCCGCACCTCGGAAAGAGTGGGTTTGCTCTGCGGTGGGTCCGGCCGCTCAGTCCCTGCAGAAGCTGCTTGCGATGTCCTCGCTCGTGCTTCGCTGAGGCCTAGGTCGGGGGCCCCATCCTAGACGGCCCCAAACCTGAGGCCCGGATGGCACCCTTCCTGCGGCTTCCGCCCCATCCTGCCGTGGCCCAGCTTGCCCCTTTGCCAAGGAGGCCTGCACGCGGAAGGCAGCTCGGCTTCAAGCTTGCCTCTCAGAGGGAAGGCTGTGGTGCTCGCTCGACGTGAACAGGCCTCGCGCTGAGAAGGCCTCCTTCTCCGTGCAGCGACGTGTGTGCGGACGTGGACGGGGATGGCATTCCACCCTGCCTTGTCTCTCCCAGGGAGGTCGAGGGGCTTGACCTACGGCGTCCCCTCCCACGGCGAGTCAGCTAACCGCTTCCCCGGGGAGGACGCGAGGCGTCGGTCCGGGAGAAGCCGGCCCCCAGGCCCGGGCGCTCGGGCCTCCCGAAGCGCGCCCTTCCTCTCTCCTGCCCGCTTCTCTCTTCGCACTCGTCTTTCCCTGGGCGGACGTTCTCCCCCGGAGCGCACCCTGGCTCGGTCTGGAGGGACCTGCTGTCTCCTTCGGTTTTCAGGCCCAGGCGTGCGACCGCCTTGACTCCCCGAAGCCGCTGTCGGCCCCGAGCTGCTGGCGGAACCCGCAGGTCCCTGGGGTGGAGGCCCCATCCGGCAGGGTGTTTGCATCGCTTTCCGCGTCGGAGAGCAGGCATGGTGCTTTCGGGGAAGGGGGAGCTGACAGAGTCCCCTCCGGGAAGCGCGTGCCAGAGCCGAGGGTTGGGCACCTTGCTCCGTGCTTCTAGGGGTCACAGCCGCTTCTCTCCTAAAGGGTCAGAGTGGGGCTTGCTGTACCAAGGCGTCCCGCTGAAACAGTCCCATGGCAGGGGCTCGGCCCTTCGCCCGTCCGTTTCAGGCTGGCCTCCCTGCTCAGGGCGGTCCCCGGAGAGGTGGGCCTGCAGGCCGGCGTCGCCCTCCCGACCTCCCCGCGAGCCGGGTGTGCAGCCCGGTGCCCTCTTAACGCCGGCTCCGGTGGGCTCTACTGCGGGCGGGCGCCCGGCTCCACGAAGCGGGGCTGCCGCCAGAAGGCCTCCCGCAGCCTCGGAACGAGTAGGTTTGCTCTGCGGTGGGTCCGGCCGCTCGGTCTCAGCAGAAGCTGCTTCCGATGTCCTCGCGCGTGCTTCGCGGAGGCCGAGGTCGGGGGCCCCCTTCTAGGACGGCCCCCCACCTGAGGCCCGGCTGGCACCCTTCCTGCGGCTTCCGCCCCATCCTGCCGTGGCCCAGCTTGCCCCTTCGCCAAGGAGGCCTGCACGCGGAAGGCAGCTCGGCCTCAGGCTTGCCTCTCGGAGGGAAGGCTGTGGTGCTCGCTCGAGGTGAACAGGCCTCGCGCTGAGAAGGCCTCCTTCTCCTTGCAGCGACGTGTGTGCGGACGTGCACGTGGATGGCATTCCACCCTGCCTTGTCTCTCCCAGGGAGGTCGAGGGGCTTGACCTGCGGCGTCCCCACGCACGGCGAGTCATCCAACCGCTTCCCCGGGGAGGACGCGAGGCGTCGGTCCGGGAGAAGCCGGCCCCACGGCCCGGGCGCT
Source organism: Martes martes (assembly GCF_963455335.1). Taxonomy (NCBI): domain Eukaryota; kingdom Metazoa; phylum Chordata; class Mammalia; order Carnivora; family Mustelidae; genus Martes; species Martes martes. The sequence goes on along the minus strand of NC_137892.1, from coordinate 14,071,174 downwards.
CGGGCCTCACGAAGCGCGCCCTTCCTCTCTCCTGCCCGCTTCTCTCTTCGCACTCGTCTTTCCCTAGGCGGACGTTCTCCCCCGGAGTGCACCGTGGCTCGGCCTGGACGGACCTGCTGTCTCCTTCGGTTTTCAGGCCCAGGCTTGCGACCGCCTGGACTCCCCGAAGCCGCTGTCGGCCCCGAGGTGCTGGCGGCACCCGCAGGTCCCTGGGGTGGAGGCCCCAGCCGGCAGGGTGTTTGAATCACTTTCCGCATCTGAGAGCAGGCGTGGTGCATTCGGGGAAGGGGGAGCTGACAGAGTCCCCTCCGGGAAGCGCGTTTCAGAGCCAGGGTTGGGCACCTTGCTCCGTGCTTCTAGGGGTCACAGCCGCTTCTCTCCTAAAGGGTCAGAGTGGGGCTTGCTGTGCCAAGGTGTCCCGCTGAAACAGTCCCATGGCAGGGTCTCGGCCCTTCGCCCGTCCGTTTCAGGCTGGCCTCCCTGCTCAGGGCGCCACCCGGAGAGGAGGGCCTGCAGGCCGGCGTCGCCCTCCCGACCTCCCCGCGAGCCGGGTGTGCAGCCCGGTGCCCTCTGAACGCCGGCTCCGGTGGGCTCGACCGCGGGCGGGCGCCCGGCTCCTCGAAGCGGGGCTTCCGCCAGAAGGCCTCCCGCACCTCGGAACGAGTGGGTTTGCTCTGCGGTGGGTCCGGCCGCTCAGTCCCTGCAGAAGCTGCTTGCGATGTCCTTGCTCGTGCTTCGCTGAGGCCTAGGTCTGGAGCCCCATCCTAGACGGCCCCACACCTGAGGCCCGGCTTGCAGCCTTCCTGCGGCTTCCGCCCCATCCTGCCGTGGCCCAGCTTGCCCCTTCGCCAAGGAGGCCTGCACGCGGAAGGCAGCTCGGCTTCAAGCTTGCCTCTCGGAGGGAAGGCTGTGGTGCTCGCTCGACGTGAACAGGCCTCGCGCTGAGAAGGCCTCCTTCTCCGTGCAGCGACGTGTGTGCGGACGTGGACGGGGATGGCATTCCACCCTGCCTTGTCTCTCCCAGGGAGGTCGAGGGGCTTGACCTACGGCGTCCCCTCCCACGGCGAGTCAGCTAACCGCTTCCCCGGGGAGGACGCGAGGCGTCGGTCCGGGAGAAGCCGGCCCCACGGCCCGGGCGCTCGGGCCTCACGAAGCGCGCCCTTCCTCTCTCCTGCCCGCTTCTCTCTTCGCACTCCTCTTTCCCTGGGTAGACGTTCTCCCCCGGAGCGCACCCTGGCTCGGTCTGGAGGGACCTGCTGTCTCCTTCGGTTTTCAGGCCCAGGCGTGCGACCGCCTTGACTCCCCGAAGCCGCTGTCGGCCCCGAGGTGCTGGCGGCACCCGCAGGTCCCTGGGGTGGAGGCCCCATCCGGCAGGGTGTTTGCATCGCTTTCTGCGTCGGAGAGCAGGCATGGTGCTGTCGGGGAAGGGGGAGCTGACAGAGTCCCCTCCGGGAAGCACGTGCCAGAGCCGAGGGTTGGGCGCCTTGCTCCGTGCTTCTAGGGGTCACAGCCGCTTCTCTCCTAAAGGGTCAGAGTGGGGCTTGCTGTGCCAAGGCGTCCCGCTGAAACAGTCCCATGGCAGGGGCTCGGCCCTTCGCCCGTCCGTTTCAGGCTGGCCTCCCTGCTCAGGGCGCCTCGCGGAGAGGTGGGCCTGCAGGCCGGCGTCGCCCTCCCGACCTCCCCGCGAGCCGGGTGTGCAGCCCGGTGCCCTCAAACGCCGGCTCCGGTGGGCTCGACTACGGGCGGGCGCCCGGCTCCACGAAGCGGGGCTGCCGCCAGAAGGCCTCCCGCAGCCTCGGAACGAGTAGGTTTGCTCTGCGGTGGGTCCGGCCGCTGGGTCTCAGCAGAAGCTGCTTCCGATGTCCTCGCGCGTGCTTCGCGGAGGCCGAGGTCGGGGGCCCCCTTCTAGGATGGCCCCCCACCTGAGGCCCGGCTGGCACCCTTCCTGCGGCTTCCGCCCCATCCTGCCGTGGCCCAGCTTGCTCCTTCGCCAAGGAGGCCTGCACGCGGAAGGCAGCTCGGCTTCAAGCTTGCCTCTCGGAGGGAAGGCTTTGGTGCTCGCTCGAGGTGAACAGGCCTCGCGCTGAGAAGGCCTCCTTCTCCGTGCAGCGACGTGTGTGCGGACGTGGACGTGGATGGCATTCCACCCTGCCTTGTCTCTCCCAGGGAGGTCGAGGGGCTTGACCTGCGGCGTCCCCACGCACATCGAGTCAGCCAACCGCTTCCCCGGGGAGGACGCGAGGCGTCGGCCCGGGAGAAGCCGGCCCCGTGGCCCGGGCGCTCGGGCCTCACGAAGCGCGCCCTTCCTCTCTCCTGCCCGCTTCTCTCTTCGCACTCGTCTTTCCCTAGGCGGACGTTCTCCCCCGGAGCGCACCGTGGCTCGGCCTGGACGGACCTGCTGTCTCCTTCGGTTTTCAGGCCCAGGCTTGCGACCGCCTTGACTCCCCGAAGCCGCTGTCGGCCCCGAGGTGCTGGCGGCACCCGCAGGTCCCTGGGGTGGAGGCCCCAGCCTGCAGGGTGTTTGCATCGCTTTCCGCGTCGGAGAGCACGCATGGTGCTTTCGGGGAAGGGGGAGCTGACAGAGTCCCCTCCGGGAAGCGCGTGCCAGAACCGAGGGTTGGGCACCTTGCCCCGTGCTTCTAGGGGTCACAGCCGCTTCTCTCCTAAAGGGTCAGAGTGGGGCTTGCTGTACCAAGGCGTCCCGCTGAAACAGTCCCATGGCAGGGGCTCGGCCCTTCGCCCGTCCGTTTCAGGCTGGCCTCCCTGCTCAGGGCGGTCCCCGGAGAGGTGGGCCTGCAGGCCGGCGTCGCCCTCCCGGCCTCCCCGCGAGCCGGGTGTGCAGCCCGGTGACCTCTGAACGCCGGCTCCGGTGGGCTCGACTACGGGCTTGCGCCCGGCTCCGTGAAGCAGGACTGCCGCCAGAAGGCCTCCCGCAGCCTCGGAACGAGTGGGTTTGCTCTGCGGTGGGTCCGGCCGCTCGGTCCCAGCAGAAGCTGCTTCCGATGTCCTCGCGCGTGCTTCGCGGAGGCCGAGGTCGGGGGCCCCCTTCTAGGACGGCCCCCCAACTGAGGCCCGGCTGGCACCCTTCCTGCGGCTTCCGCCCCATCCTGCCGTGGCCCAGCTTGCCCCTTCGCCAAGGAGGCCTGCACGCGGAAGGCAGCTCGGCCTCATGCTTGCCTCTCGGAGGGAAGGCTGTGGTGCTCGCTCGAGGTGAACAGGCCTCGCGCTGAGAAGGCCTCCTTCTCCTTGCAGCGACGTGTGTGCGGACGTGGACGGGGATGGCATTCCACCCTGCCTTGTCTCTCCCAGGGAGGTCCAGGGGCTTGACCTGCGGCGTCCCCACGCACGGCGAGTCAGCCAACCGCTTCCCCGGGGAGGACGCGAGGCGTCGGTCCGGGAGAAGCCGGCCCCACGGCCCGGGCGCTCGGGCCTCACGAAGCGCGCCCTTCCTCTCTCCTGCCCGCTTCTCTCTTCGCACTCGTCTTTCCCTAGGCGGACGTTCTCCCCCGGAGTGCACCGTGGCTCGGCCTGGACGGACCTGCTGTCTCCTTCAGTTTTCAGGCCCAGGCTTGCGACCGCCTGGACTCCCCGAAGCCGCTGTCGGCCCCGAGGTGCTGGCGGCACCCGCAGGTCCCTGGGGTGGAGGCCCCAGCCGGCAGGGTGTTTGAATCACTTTCCGCATCTGAGAGCAGGCGTGGTGCATTCGGGGAAGGGGGAGCTGACAGAGTCCCCTCCGGGAAGCGCGTTTCAGAGCCAGGGTTGGGCACCTTGCTCCGTGCTTCTAGGGGTCACAGCCGCTTCTCTCCTAAAGGGTCAGAGTGGGGCTTGCTGTGCCAAGGTGTCCCGCTGAAACAGTCCCATGGCAGGGTCTCGGCCCTTCGCCCGTCCGTTTCAGGCTGGCCTCCCTGCTCAGGGCGCCACCCGGAGAGGAGGGCCTGCAGGCCGGCGTCGCCCTCCCGACCTCCCCGCGAGCCGGGTGTGCAGCCCGGTGCCCTCTGAACGCCGGCTCCGGTGGGCTCGACCGCGGGCGGGCGCCCGGCTCCTCGAAGCGGGGCTTCCGCCAGAAGGCCTCCCGCACCTCGGAACGAGTGGGTTTGCTCTGCGGTGGGTCCGGACGCTCAGTCCCTGCAGAAGCTGCTTGCGATGTCCTTGCTCGTGCTTCGCTGAGGCCTAGGTCGGGAGCCCCATCCTAGACGGCCCCACACCTGAGGCCCGGCTTGCAGCCTTCCTGCGGCTTCCGCCCCATCCTGCCGTGGCCCAGCTTGCCCCTTCGCCAAGGAGGCCTGCACGCGGAAGGCAGCTCGGCTTCAAGCTTGCCTCTCGGAGGGAAGGCTGTGGTGCTCGCTCGACGTGAACAGGCCTCGCGCTGAGAAGGCCTCCTTCTCCGTGCAGCGACGTGTGTGCGGACGTGGACGGGGATGGCATTCCACCCTGCCTTGTCTCTCCCAGGGAGGTCGAGGGGCTTGACCTACGGCGTCCCCTCCCACGGCGAGTCAGCTAACCGCTTCCCCGGGGAGGACGCGAGGCGTCGGTCCGGGAGAAGCCGGCCCCACGGCCCGGGCGCTCGGGCCTCACGAAGCGCGCCCTTCCTCTCTCCTGCCCGCTTCTCTCTTCGCACTCCTCTTTCCCTGGGTAGACGTTCTCCCCCGGAGCGCACCCTGGCTCGGTCTGGAGGGACCTGCTGTCTCCTTCGGTTTTCAGGCCCAGGCGTGCGACCGCCTTGACTCCCCGAAGCCGCTGTCGGCCCCGAGGTGCTGGCGGCACCCGCAGGTCCCTGGGGTGGAGGCCCCATCCGGCAGGGTGTTTGCATCGCTTTCTGCGTCGGAGAGCAGGCATGGTGCTGTCGGGGAAGGGGGAGCTGACAGAGTCCCCTCCGGGAAGCACGTGCCAGAGCCGAGGGTTGGGCGCCTTGCTCCGTGCTTCTAGGGGTCACAGCCGCTTCTCTCCTAAAGGGTCAGAGTGGGGCTTGCTGTGCCAAGGCGTCCCGCTGAAACAGTCCCATGGCAGGGGCTCGGCCCTTCGCCCGTCCGTTTCAGGCTGGCCTCCCTGCTCAGGGCGCCACCCGGAGAGGTGGGCCTGCAGGCCGGCGTCGCCCTCCCGACCTCCCCGCGAGCCGGGTGTGCAGCCCGGTGCCCTCAAACGCCGGCTCCGGTGGGCTCGACTACGGGCTTGCACCCGGCTCCGTGAAGCACGACTGCCGCCAGAAGGCCTCCCGCAGCATCGGAACGAGTGGGTTTGCTCTGCGGTGGGTCCGGCCGCTCGGTCCCAGCAGAAGCTGCTTCTGATGTCCTCGCGCGTGCTTCGCAGAGGCCGAGGTCGGGGGCCCCCTTCTAGGACGGCCCCCAAACTGAGGCCCGGCTGGCAGCCTTCCTGCGGCTTCCGCCCCATCCTGCCGTGGCCCAGCTTGCCCCTTCGCCAAGGAGGCCTGCACGCGGAAGGCAGCTCGGCCTCAGGCTTGCCTCTCGGAGGGAAGGCTGTGGTGCTCGCTCGAGGTGAACAGGCCTCGCGCTGAGAAGGCCTCCTTCTCCGTGCAGCGACGTGTGTGCGGACGTGGACGGGGATGGCATTCCACCCTGCCTTGTCTCTCCCAGGGAGGTTAAGGGGCTTGACCTACCGCGTCCCCTCCCACGGCGAGTCAGCTAACCGCTTCCCCGGGGAGGACCGAGGCGCCGGCCCGGGAGAAGCCGGCCCCGCGGCCCGGGCGCTCGGGCCTCACAAAGCGCGCCCTTCCTCCTCCTGCCCGCTTCTCTCTTCGCACTCCTCTTTCCCTGGGCGGACGTTCTCCCCCGGAGCGCACCCTGGCTCGGTCTGGAGGGTCCTGCTGTCTCCTTCGGTTTTCAGGCCCAGGCGTGCGACCGCCTTGACTCCCCGAAGCCGCTGTCGGCCCCGAGGTGCTGGCGGCACCCGCAGGTCCCTGGGGTGGAGGCCCCAGCCGGCAGGGTGTTTGCATCACTTTCCGCATCTGAGAGCAGGCGTGGTGCTTTTGGGGAAGGGGGAGCTGACAAAGCCCCCTCCGGGATGCGTGTTCCAGAGCCGAGGTTTGGGCGGCTTGCTCCGTTCTTCTAGGGGGTCACAGCCGCTTCTCTCCTAACGGGACGGAGTGGGGCTTGCTGGGTCAAGGCGTCCCCCTGAAACAGTCCCATGGCAGGGGCTCGGCCCTTCGCCTGTCCGTTTCAGGCTGGCCTCCCTGCTCAGGACGTCACCCGGAGAGGTGGGCCTGCAGGCCGGCGTCGCCCTCCCGACCTCCCCGCGAGCCGGGTGTGCAGCCCGGTGCCCTCTGAAAGCCGGTTCCGGTGGGCTCGACTACGGGCTTGCGCCCGGCTCCGTGAAGCAGGACTGCCGCCAGAAGGCCTCCCGCAGCCTCGGAACGAGTGGGTTTGCTCTGCGGTGGGTCCGGCCGCTCGGTCCCAGCAGAAGCTGCTTCCGATGTCCTCGCGCGTTAGGACGGCCCCCCACCTGAGGCCCGGCTGGCACCCTTCCTGCGGCTTCCGCCCCATCCTGCCGCGGCCCAGCTTGCCCCTTCGCCAAGGAGGCCTGCACGCGGAAGGCAGCTCGGCTTCAAGCTTGCCTCTCGGAGGGAAGGCTGTGGTGCTCGCTCGAGGTGAACAGGCCTCGCGCTGAGAAGGCCTCCTTCTCCGTGCAGCGACGTGTGTGTGGACGTGGTCGGGGATGGCATTCCACCCTGCCTTGTCTCTCCCAGGGAGGTCCAGTGGCTTGACCTGCGGCGTCCCCACCCACGGCGAGTCAGCCAACCGCTTCCCCGGGGAGGACGCGAGGCGTCGGCCCGGGAGAAGTCGGCCCCACGGCCCGGGCGCTCGGGCCGAACGAAGCGCGCCCTTCCTCTCTCCTGCCCGCTTCTCTCTTCGCACTCGTCTTTCCCTGGGCGGACGTACTCCCCCGGAGCACACCGTGGCTCGGCATGGAGGGACCTGCTGTCTCCTTCGGTTTTCAGGCCCAGGCGTGCGACCGCCTTGACTCCCCGAAGCCGCTGTCAGCCCCGAGGTGCTGGCGGCACCCGCAGGTCCCTGGGGTGGAGGCCCCAGCCGGCAGGGTATTTGCATCACTTTCCACATCTGAGAGCAGGCGTGGTGCATTCGGGGAAGGGGGAGCTGACAGAGTCCCCTCCGGGAAGCGCGTTTCAGAGCCAGGGTTGGGCACCTTGCTCCGTGCTTCTAGGGGTCACAGCCGCTTCTCTCCTAAAGGGTCAGAGTGGGGCTTGCTGTGCCAAGGTGTCCCGCTGAAACAGTCCCATGGCAGGGTCTCGGCCCTTCGCCTGTCCGTTTCAGGCTGGCCTCCCTGCTCAGGGCGGTCCCCGGAGAGGTGGGCCTGCAGGCCGGTGTCGCCCTCCCGACCTCCCCGCGAGCCGGGTGTGCAGCCCGGTGCCCTCTGAACGCCGGCTCCGGTGGGCTCGACCGCGGGCGGGCGCCCGGCTCCTCGAAGCGGGGCTTCCGCCAGAAGGCCTCCCGCACCTCGGAACGAGTGGGTTTGCTCTGCGGTGGGTCCGGCCGCTCAGTCCCTGCAGAAGCTGTTTGCGATGTCCTTGCTCGTGCTTCGCTGAGGCCTAGGTCGTGGTCCCCATCCTAGACGGCCCCAAACCTGAGGCCCGGCTGGCACCCTTCCTGCGGCTTCCGCCCCATCCTGCCGTGGCCCAGCTTGCCCCTTCGCCAAGGAGGCCTGCACGCGGAAGGCAGCTCGGCTTCAAGCTTGCCTCTCGGAGGGAAGGCTGTGGTGCTCGCTCGACGTGAACAGGCCTCGCGCTGAGAAGGCCTCCTTCTCCGTGCAGCGACGTGTGTGCGGACGTGGACGGGGATGGCATTCCACCCTGCCTTGTCTCTCCCAGGGAGGTCGAGGGGCTTGACCTACGGCGTCCCCTCCCACGGCGAGTCAGCTAACCGCTTCCCCGGGGAGGACGCGAGGCGTCGGTCCGGGAGAAGCCGGCCCCCAGGCCAGGGCGCTCGGGCCTCCCGAAGCGCGCCCTTCCTCTCTCCTGCCCGCTTCTCTCTTCGCACTCGTCTTTCCCTGGGCGGACGTACTCCCCCGGAGCACACCGTGGCTCGGCATGGAGGGACCTGCTGTCTCCTTCGGTTTTCAGGCCCAGGCGTGCGACCGCCTTGACTCCCCGAAGCCGCTGTCGGCCCCGAGGTGCTGGCGGCACCCGCAGGTCCCTGGGGTGGAGGCCCCAGCCGGCAGCGTGTTTGCATCGCTTTCCGCGTCGGAGAGCAGGCATGGTGCTTTCGGGGAAGGGGGAGCTGACAGAGTCCCCTCCGGGAAGCGCGTGCCAGAGCCGAGGGTTGGGCGGCTTGCTCCGTGCTTCTAGGGGGTCACAGCCGCTTCTCTCCTAACGGGACGGAGTGGGGCTTGCTGGGTCAAGGCGTCCCCCTGAAACAGTCCCATGGCAGGGGCTCGGCCCTTCGCCTGTCCGTTTCAGGCTGGCCTCCCTGCTCAGTGCGTCACCCGGAGAGGTGGGCCTGCAGGCCGGCGTCGCCCTCCCGACCTCCCCGCGAGCCGGGTGTGCAGCCCGGTGCCCTCTGAAAGCCGGTTCCGGTGGGCTCGACTACGGGCTTGCGCCCGGCTCCGTGAAGCAGGACTGCCGCCAGAAGGCCTCCCGCAGCCTCGGAACGAGTGGGTTTGCTCTGCGGTGGGTCCGGCCGCTCGGTCCCAGCAGAAGCTGCTTCCGATGTCCTCGCGCGTTAGGACGGCCCCCCACCTGAGGCCCGGCTGGCACCCTTCCTGCGGCTTCCGCCCCATCCTGCCGCGGCCCAGCTTGCCCCTTCGCCAAGGAGGCCTGCACGCGGAAGGCAGCTCGGCTTCAAGCTTGCCTCTCGGAGGGAAGGCTGTGGTGCTCGCTCGAGGTGAACAGGCCTCGCGCTGAGAAGGCCTCCTTCTCCGTGCAGCGACATGTGTGTGGACGTGGTCGGGGATGGCATTCCACCCTGCCTTGTCTCTCCCAGGGAGGTTAAGGGGCTTGACCTACCGCGTCCCCTCCCACGGCGAGTCAGCTAACCGCTTCCCCGGGGAGGACCGAGGCGCCGGCCCGGGAGAAGCCGGCCCCGCGGCCCGGGCGCTCGGGCCTCACGACGCGCGCCCTTCCTCTCTCCTGCCCGCTTCTCTCTTCGCACTCGTCTTTCCCTAGGCGGACGTTCTCCCCCGGAGTGCACCGTGGCTCGGCCTGGACGGACCTGCTGTCTCCTTCGGTTTTCAGGCCCAGGCTTGCGACCGCCTGGACTCCCCGAAGCCGCTGTCGGCCCCGAGGTGCTGGCGGCACCCGCAGGTCCCTGGGGTGGAGGCCCCAGCCGGCAGGGTGTTTGAATCACTTTCCGCATCTGAGAGCAGGCGTGGTGCATTCGGGGAAGGGGGAGCTGACAGAGTCCCCTCCGGGAAGCGCGTTTCAGAGCCAGGGTTGGGCACCTTGCTCCGTGCTTCTAGGGGTCACAGCCGCTTCTCTCCTAAAGGGTCAGAGTGGGGCTTGCTGTGCCAAGGTGTCCCGCTGAAACAGTCCCATGGCAGGGTCTCGGCCCTTCGCCCGTCCGTTTCAGGCTGGCCTCCCTGCTCAGGGCGCCACCCGGAGAGGAGGGCCTGCAGGCCGGCGTCGCCCTCCCGACCTCCCCGCGAGCCGGGTGTGCAGCCCGGTGCCCTCTGAACGCCGGCTCCGGTGGGCTCGACCGCGGGCGGGCGCCCGGCTCCTCGAAGCGGGGCTTCCGCCAGAAGGCCTCCCGCACCTCGGAACGAGTGGGTTTGCTCTGCGGTGGGTCCGGCCGCTCAGTCCCTGCAGAAGCTGCTTGCGATGTCCTTGCTCGTGCTTCGCTGAGGCCTCGGTCGGGGGCCCCATCCTAGACGGCCCCACACCTGAGGCCCGGCTTGCAGCCTTCCTGCGGATTCCGCCCCATCCTGCCGTGGCCCAGCTTGCCCCTTCGCCAAGGAGGCCTGCACGCGGAAGGCAGCTCGGCTTCAAGCTTGCCTCTCGGAGGGAAGGCTGTGGTGCTCGCTCGACGTGAACAGGCCTCGCGCTGAGAAGGCCTCCTTCTCCGTGCAGCGACGTGTGTGCGGACGTGGACGGGGATGGCATTCCACCCTGCCTTGTCTCTCCCAGGGAGGTCGAGGGGCTTGACCTACGGCGTCCCCTCCCTAGGCGAGTCAGCTAACCGCTTCCCCGGGGAGGACGCGAGGCGTCGGTCCGGGAGAAGCCGGCCCCACGGCCCGGGCGCTCGGGCCTCACGAAGCGCGCCCTTCCTCTCTCCTGCCCGCTTCTCTCTTCGCACTCCTCTTTCCCTGGGTAGACGTTCTCCCCCGGAGCGCACCCTGGCTCGGTCTGGAGGGACCTGCTGTCTCCTTCGGTTTTCAGGCCCAGGCGTGCGACCGCCTTGACTCCCCGAAGCCGCTGTCGGCCCCGAGGTGCTGGCGGCACCCGCAGGTCCCTGGGGTGGAGGCCCCAGCCGGCAGGGTGTTTGCATCGCTTTCTGCGTCGGAGAGCAGGCATGGTGCTGTCGGGGAAGGGGGAGCTGACAGAGTCCCCTCCGGGAAGCACGTGCCAGAGCCGAGGGTTGGGCGCCTTGCTCCGTGCTTCTAGGGGTCACAGCCGCTTCTCTCCTAAAGGGTCAGAGTGGGGCTTGCTGTACCAAGGCGTCCCGCTGAAACAGTCCCATGGCAGGGGCTCGGCCCTTCGCCCGTCCGTTTCAGGCTGGCCTCCCTGCTCAGGGCGCCCCCCGGAGAGGTGGGCCTGCAGGCCGGCGTCGCCCTCCCGACCTCCCCGCGAGCCGGGTGTGCAGCCCGGTGCCCTCTGAACGCCGGCTCCGGTGGGCTCGACTACGGGCTTGCACCCGGCTCCGTGAAGCAGGACTGCCGCCAGAAGGCCTCCCGCAGCATCGGAACGAGTGGGTTTGCTCTGCGGTGGGTCCGGCCGCTCGGTCCCAGCAGAAGCTGCTTCTGATGTCCTCGCGCGTGCTTCGCAGAGGCCGAGGTCGGGGGCCCCCTTCTAGGACGGCCCCCCACCTGAGGCCCGGCTGGCAGCCTTCCTGCGGCTTCCGCCCCATCCTGCCGTGGCCCAGCTTGCCCCTTCGCCAAGGAGGCCTGCACGCGGAAGGCAGCTCGGCCTCAGGCTTGCCTCTCGGAGGGAAGGCTGTGGTGCTCGCTCGAGGTGAACAGGCCTCGCGCTGAGAAGGCCTCCTTCTCCGTGCAGCGACGTGTGTGCGGACGTGGACGGGGATGGCATTCCACCCTGCCTTGTCTCTCCCAGGGAGGTTAAGGGGCTTGACCTACCGCGTCCCCTCCCACGGCGAGTCAGCTAACCGCTTCCCCGGGGAGGACCGAGGCGCCGGCCCGGGAGAAGCCGGCCCCGCGGCCCGGGCGCTCGGGCCTCACGAAGCGCGCCCTTCCTCTCTCCTGCCCGCTTCTCTCTTCGCACTCCTCTTTCCCTGGGCGGACGTTCTCCCCCAGAGCGCACCCTGGCTCGGTCTGGAGGGTCCTGCTGTCTCCTTTGGTTTTCAGGCCCAGGCGTGCGACCGCCTTGACTCCCCGAAGCCGCTGTCGGCCCCGAGGTGCTGGCGGCACCCGCAGGTCCCTGGGGTGGAGGCCCCAGCCTGCAGGGTGTTTGCATCGCTTTCCGCGTCGGAGAGCAGGCATGGTGCTTTCGGGGAAGGGGGAGCTGACAGAGTACCCTCCGGGAAGCGCGTGCCAGAGCCGAGGGTTGGGCACCTTGCTCCGTGCTTCTAGGGGTCACAGCCGCTTCTCTCCTAAAGGGTCAGAGTGGGGCTTGCTGTACCAAGGCGTCCCGCTGAAACAGTCCCATGGCAGGGGCTCGGCCCTTCGCCCGTCCGTTTCAGGCTGGCCTCCCTGCTCAGGGCGGTCCCCGGAGAGGTGGGCCTGCAGGCCGGCGTCGCCCTCCCGACCTCCCCGCGAGCCGGGTGTGCAGCCCGGTGCCCTCTTAACGCCGGCTCCGGTGGGCTCTACTGCGGGCGGGCGCCCGGCTCCACGAAGCGGGGCTGCCGCCAGAAGGCCTCCCGCAGCCTCGGAACGAGTAGGTTTGCTCTGCGGTGGGTCCGGCCGCTCGGTCTCAGCAGAAGCTGCTTCCGATGTCCTCGCGCGTGCTTCGCGGAGGCCGAGGTCGGGGGCCCCCTTCTAGGATGGCCCCCCACCTGAGGCCCGGCTGGCACCCTTCCTGCGGCTTCCGCCCCATCCTGCCGTGGCCCAGCTTGCTCCTTCGCCAAGGAGGCCTGCACGCGGAAGGCAGCTCGGCTTCAAGCTTGCCTCTCGGAGGGAAGGCTTTGGTGCTCGCTCGAGGTGAACAGGCCTCGCGCTGAGAAGGCCTCCTTCTCCTTGCAGCGACGTGTGTGCGGACGTGGACGTGGATGGCATTCCACCCTGCCTTGTCTCTCCCAGGGAGGTCGAGGGGCTTGACCTGCGGCGTCCCCACGCACAGCGAGTCAGCCAACCGCTTCCCCGGGGAGGACGCGAGGCGTCGGCCCGGGAGAAGCCGGCCCCGCGGCCCGGGCGCTCGGGCCTCACGAAGCGCGCCCTTCCTCTCTCCTGCCCGCTTCTCTCTTCGCACTCGTCTTTCACTAGGCGGACGTTCTCCCCCGGAGCGCACCGTGGCTCGGCCTGGATGGACCTGCTGTCTCCTTCGGTTTTCAGGCCCAGGCTTGCGACCGCCTTGACTCCCCGAAGCCGCTGTCGGCCCCGAGGTGCTGGCGGCACCCGCAGGTCCCTGGGGTGGAGGCCCCAGCCTGCAGGGTGTTTGCATCGCTTTCCGCGTCGGAGAGCACGCATGGTGCTTTCGGGGAAGGGGGAGCTGACAGAGTCCCCTCCGGGAAGCGCGTGCCAGAACCGAGGGTTGGGCACCTTGCCCCGTGCTTCTAGGGGTCACAGCCGCTTCTCTCCTAAAGGGTCAGAGTGGGGCTTGCTGTACCAAGGCGTCCCGCTGAAACAGTCCCATGGCAGGGGCTCGGCCCTTCGCCCGTCCGTTTCAGGCTGGCCTCCCTGCTCAGGGCGGTCCCCGGAGAGGTGGGCCTGCAGGCCGGCGTCGCCCTCCCGGCCTCCCCGCGAGCCGGGTGTGCAGCCCGGTGCCCTCTGAACGCCGGCTCCGGTGGGCTCGACTACGGGCTTGCGCCCGGCTCCGTGAAGCAGGACTGCCGCCAGAAGGCCTCCCGCAGCCTCGGAACGAGTAGGTTTGCTCTGCGGTGGGTCCGGCCGCTCGGTCCCAGCAGAAGCTGCTTCCGATGTCCTCGCGCGTGCCAAGCGGAGGCCGAGGTCGGGGGCCCCCTTCTAGGACGGCCCCCCACCTGAGGCCCGGCTGGCACCCTTCCTGCGGCTTCCGCCCCATCCTGCCGTGGCCCAGCTTGCCCCTTCGCCAAGGAGGCCTGCACGCCGAAGGCAGCTTGGCCTCAGGCTTGCCTCTCGGAGGGAAGGCTGTGGTGCTCGCTCGAGGTGAACAGGCCTCGCGCTGAGAAGGCCTCCTTCTCCTTGCAGCGACGTGTGTGCGGACGTGCACGTGGATGGCATTCCACCCTGCCTTGTCTCTCCCAGGGAGGTCGAGGGGCTTGACCTGCGGCGTCCCCTCCCACGGCGAGTCAGCTAACCGCTTCCCCGGGGAGGACGCGAGGCGTCGGTCCGGGAGAAGCCGGCCCCACGGCCCGGGCGCTCGGGCCTCACGAAGCGCGCCCTTCCTCTCTCCTGCCCGCTTCTCTCTTCGCACTCGTCTTTCCCTAGGCGGACGTTCTCCCCCGGAGTGCACCGTGGCTCGGCCTGGACGGACCTGCTGTCTCCTTCAGTTTTCAGGCCCAGGCTTGCGACCGCCTGGACTCCCCGAAGCCGCTGTCGGCCCCGAGGTGCTGGCGGCACCCGCAGGTCCCTGGGGTGGAGGCCCCAGCCGGCAGGGTGTTTGAATCACTTTCCGCATCTGAGAGCAGGCGTGGTGCATTCGGGGAAGGGGGAGCTGACAGAGTCCCCTCCGGGAAGCGCGTTTCAGAGCCAGGGTTGGGCACCTTGCTCCGTGCTTCTAGGGGTCACAGCCGCTTCTCTCCTAAAGGGTCAGAGTGGGGCTTGCTGTGCCAAGGTGTCCCGCTGAAACAGTCCCATGGCAGGGTCTCGGCCCTTCGCCCGTCCGTTTCAGGCTGGCCTCCCTGCTCAGGGCGCCACCCGGAGAGGAGGGCCTGCAGGCCGGCGTCGCCCTCCCGACCTCCCCGCGAGCCGGGTGTGCAGCCCGGTGCCCTCTGAACGCCGGCTCCGGTGGGCTCTACTGCGGGCGGGCGCCCGGCTCCACGAAGCGGGGCTGCCGCCAGAAGGCCTCCCGCAGCCTCGGAACGAGTAGGTTTGCTCTGCGGTGGGTCCGGCCGCTCGGTCTCAGCAGAAGCTGCTTCCGATGTCCTCGCGCGTGCTTCGCGGAGGCCGAGGTCGGGGGCCCCCTTCTAGGATGGCCCCCCACCTGAGGCCCGGCTGGCACCCTTCCTGCGGCTTCCGCCCCATCCTGCCGTGGCCCAGCTTGCTCCTTCGCCAAGGAGGCCTGCACGCGGAAGGCAGCTCGGCTTCAAGCTTGCCTCTCGGAGGGAAGGCTTTGGTGCTCGCTCGAGGTGAACAGGCCTCGCGCTGAGAAGGCCTCCTTCTCCTTGCAGCGACGTGTGTGCGGACGTGGACGTGGATGGCATTCCACCCTGCCTTGTCTCTCCCAGGGAGGTCGAGGGGCTTGACCTGCGGCGTCCCCACGCACAGCGAGTCAGCCAACCGCTTCCCCGGGGAGGACGCGAGGCGTCGGCCCGGGAGAAGCCGGCCCCGCGGCCCGGGCGCTCGGGCCTCACGAAGCGCGCCCTTCCTCTCTCCTGCCCGCTTCTCTCTTCGCACTCGTCTTTCCCTAGGCGGACGTTCTCCCCCGGAGCGCACCGTGGCTCGGCCTGGATGGACCTGCTGTCTCCTTCGGTTTTCAGGCCCAGGCTTGCGACCGCCTTGACTCCCCGAAGCCGCTGTCGGCCCCGAGGTGCTGGCGGCACCCGCAGGTCCCTGGGGTGGAGGCCCCAGCCTGCAGGGTGTTTGCATCGCTTTCCGCGTCGGAGAGCACGCATGGTGCTTTCGGGGAAGGGGGAGCTGACAGAGTCCCCTCCGGGAAGCGCGTGCCAGAACCGAGGGTTGGGCACCTTGCCCCGTGCTTCTAGGGGTCACAGCCGCTTCTCTCCTAAAGGGTCAGAGTGGGGCTTGCTGTACCAAGGCGTCCCGCTGAAACAGTCCCATGGCAGGGGCTCGGCCCTTCGCCCGTCCGTTTCAGGCTGGCCTCCCTGCTCAGGGCGGTCCCCGGAGAGGTGGGCCTGCAGGCCGGCGTCGCCCTCCCGGCCTCCCCGCGAGCCGGGTGTGCAGCCCGGTGACCTCTGAACGCCGGCTCCGGTGGGCTCGACTACGGGATTGCGCCCGACTCCGTGAAGCAGGACTGCCGCCAGAAGGCCTCCCGCAGCCTCGGAACGAGTAGGTTTGCTCTGCGGTGGGTCCGGCCGCTCGGTCCCAGCAGAAGCTGCTTCCGATGTCCTCGCGCGTGCTTCGCGGAGGCCGAGGTCGGGGGCCCCCTTCTAGTACGGCCCCCCACCTGAGGCCCGGCTGGCACCCTTCCTGCGGCTTCCGCCCCATCCTGCCGTGGCCCAGCTTGCCCCTTCGCCAAGGAGGCCTGCACGCGGAAGGCAGCTTGGCGTCAGGCTTGCCTCTCGGAGGGAAGGCTGTGGTGCTCGCTCGAGGTGAACAGGCCTCGCGCTGAGAAGGCCTCCTTCTCCTTGCAGCGACGTGTGTGCGGACGTGCACGTGGATGGCATTCCACCCTGCCTTGTCTCTCCCAGGGAGGTCGAGGGGCTTGACCTGCGGCGTCCCCACGCACGGCGAGTCAGCCAACCGCTTCCCCGGGGAGGACGCGAGGCGTCGGCCCGGGAGAAGCCGGCCCCGCGGCCCGGGCGCTCGGGCCTCACGAAGCGCGCCCTTCCTCTCTCCTGCCCGCTTCTCTCTTCGCACTCGTCTTTCCCTAGGCGGACGTTCTCCCCCGGAGCGCACCGTGGCTCGGCCTGGATGGACCTGCTGTCTCCTTCGGTTTTCAGGCCCAGGCTTGCGACCGCCTTGACTCCCCGAAGCCGCTGTCGGCCCCGAGGTGCTGGCGGCACCCGCAGGTCCCTGGGGTGGAGGCCCCAGCCTGCAGGGTGTTTGCATCGCTTTCCGCGTCGGAGAGCACGCATGGTGCTTTCGGGGAAGGGGGAGCTGACAGAGTCCCCTCCGGGAAGCGCGTGCCAGAACCGAGGGTTGGGCACCTTGCCCCGTGCTTCTAGGGGTCACAGCCGCTTCTCTCCTAAAGGGTCAGAGTGGGGCTTGCTGTACCAAGGCGTCCCGCTGAAACAGTCCCATGGCAGGGGCTCGGCCCTTCGCCCGTCCGTTTCAGGCTGGCCTCCCTGCTCAGGGCGGTCCCCGGAGAGGTGGGCCTGCAGGCCGGCGTCGCCCTCCCGGCCTCCCCGCGAGCCGGGTGTGCAGCCCGGTGCCCTCTGAACGCCGGCTCCGGTGGGCTCGACTACGGGCTTGCGCCCGGCTCCGTGAAGCAGGACTGCCGCCAGAAGGCCTCCCGCAGCCTCGGAACGAGTAGGTTTGCTCTGCGGTGGGTCCGGCCGCTCGGTCCCAGCAGAAGCTGCTTCCGATGTCCTCGCGCGTGCCAAGCGGAGGCCGAGGTCGGGGGCCCCCTTCTAGGACGGCCCCCCACCTGAGGCCCGGCTGGCACCCTTCCTGCGGCTTCCGCCCCATCCTGCCGTGGCCCAGCTTGCCCCTTCGCCAAGGAGGCCTGCACGCGGAAGGCAGCTTGGCCTCAGGCTTGCCTCTCGGAGGGAAGGCTGTGGTGCTCGCTCGAGGTGAACAGGCCTCGCGCTGAGAAGGCCTCCTTCTCCTTGCAGCGACGTGTGTGCGGACGTGCACGTGGATGGCATTCCACCCTGCCTTGTCTCTCCCAGGGAGGTCGAGGGGCTTGACCTGCGGCGTCCCCTCCCACGGCGAGTCAGCTAACCGCTTCCCCGGGGAGGACGCGAGGCGTCGGTCCGGGAGAAGCCGGCCCCACGGCCCGGGCGCTCGGGCCTCACGAAGCGCGCCCTTCCTCTCTCCTGCCCGCTTCTCTCTTCGCACTCGTCTTTCCCTAGGCGGACGTTCTCCCCCGGAGTGCACCGTGGCTCGGCCTGGACGGACCTGCTGTCTCCTTCAGTTTTCAGGCCCAAGCTTGCGACCGCCTGGACTCCCCGAAGCCGCTGTCGGCCCCGAGGTGCTGGCGGCACCCGCAGGTCCCTGGGGTGGAGGCCCCAGCCGGCAGGGTGTTTGAATCACTTTCCGCATCTGAGAGCAGGCGTGGTGCATTCGGGGAAGGGGGAGCTGACAGAGTCCCCTCCGGGAAGCGCGTTTCAGAGCCAGGGTTGGGCACCTTGCTCCGTGCTTCTAGGGGTCACAGCCGCTTCTCTCCTAAAGGGTCAGAGTGGGGCTTGCTGTGCCAAGGTGTCCCGCTGAAACAGTCCCATGGCAGGGTCTCGGCCCTTCGCCCGTCCGTTTCAGGCTGGCCTCCCTGCTCAGGGCGCTACCCGGAGAGGAGGGCCTGCAGGCCGGCGTCGCCCTCCCGACCTCCCCGCGAGCCGGGTGTGCAGCCCGGTGCCCTCTGAACGCCGGCTCCGGTGGGCTCGACCGCGGGCGGGCGCCCGGCTCCTCGAAGCGGGGCTTCCGCCAGAAGGCCTCCCGCACCTCGGAACGAGTGGGTTTGCTCTGCGGTGGGTCCGGCCGCTCAGTCCCTGCAGAAGCTGCTTGCGATGTCCTTGCTCGTGCTTCGCTGAGGCCTAGGTCGGGGGCCCCATCCTAGACGGCCCCACACCTGAGGCCCGGCTTGCAGCCTTCCTGCGGCTTCCGCCCCATCCTGCCGTGGCCCAGCTTGCCCCTTCGCCAAGGATGCCTGCACGCGGAAGGCAGCTCGGCTTCAAGCTTGCCTCTCGGAGGGAAGGCTGTGGTGCTCGCTCGACGTGAACAGGCCTCGCGCTGAGAAGGCCTCCTTCTCCGTGCAGCGACGTGTGTGCGGACGTGGACGGGGATGGCATTCCACCCTGCCTTGTCTCTCCCAGGGAGGTCGAGGGGCTTGACCTACGGCGTCCCCTCCCACGGCGAGTCAGCTAACCGCTTCCCCGGGGAGGACGCGAGGCGTCGGTCCGGGAGAAGCCGGCCCCACGGCCCGGGCGCTCGGGCCTCACGAAGCGCGCCCTTCCTCTCTCCTGCCCGCTTCTCTCTTCGCACTCCTCTTTCCCTGGGTAGACGTTCTCCCCCGGAGCGCACCCTGGCTCGGTCTGGAGGGACCTGCTGTCTCCTTCGGTTTTCAGGCCCAGGCGTGCGACCGCCTTGACTCCCCGAAGCCGCTGTCGGCCCCGAGGTGCTGGCGGCACCCGCAGGTCCCTGGGGTGGAGGCCCCATCCGGCAGGGTGTTTGCATCGCTTTCTGCGTCGGAGAGCAGGCATGGTGCTGTCGGGGAAGGGGGAGCTGACAGAGTCCCCTCCGGGAAGCACGTGCCAGAGCCGAGGGTTGGGCGCCTTGCTCCGTGCTTCTAGGGGTCACAGCCGCTTCTCTCCTAAAGGGTCAGAGTGGGGCTTGCTGTGCCAAGGCGTCCCGCTGAAACAGTCCCATGGCAGGGGCTCGGCCCTTCGCCCGTCCGTTTCAGGCTGGCCTCCCTGCTCAGGGCGCCCCCCGGAGAGGTGGGCCTGCAGGCCGGCGTCGCCCTCCCGACCTCCCCGCGAGCCGGGTGTGCAGCCCGGTGCCCTCTGAACGCCGGCTCCGGTGGGCTCTACTGCGGGCGGGCGCCCGGCTCCACGAAGCGGGGCTGCTGCCTGAAGGCCTCCCGCAGCATCGGAACGAGTGGGTTTGCTCTGCGGTGGGTCCGGCCGCTCGGTCCCAGCAGAAGCTGCTTCTGATGTCCTCGCGCGTGCTTCGCAGAGGCCGAGGTCGGGGGCCCCCTTCTAGGACGGCCCCCCACCTGAGGCCCGGCTGGCAGCCTTCCTGCGGCTTCCGCCCCATCCTGCCGTGGCCCAGCTTGCCCCTTCGCCAAGGAGGCCTGCACGCGGAAGGCAGCTCGGCCTCAGGCTTGCCTCTCGGAGGGAAGGCTGTGGTGCTCGCTCGAGGTGAACAGGCCTCGCGCTGAGAAGGCCTCCTTCTCCGTGCAGCGACGTGTGTGCGGACGTGGACGGGGATGGCATTCCACCCTGCCTTGTCTCTCCCAGGGAGGTTAAGGGGCTTGACCTACCGCGTCCCCTCCCACGGCGAGTCAGCTAACCGCTTCCCCGGGGAGGACCGAGGCGCCGGCCCGGGAGAAGCCGGCCCCGCGGCCCGGGCGCTCGGGCCTCACGAAGCGCGCCCTTCCTCTCTCCTGCCCGCTTCTCTCTTCGCACTCCTCTTTCCCTGGGCGGACGTTCTCCCCCGGAGCGCACCCTGGCTCGGTCTGGAGGGTCCTGCTGTCTCCTTTGGTTTTCAGGCCCAGGCGTGCGACCGCCTTGACTCCCCGAAGCCGCTGTCGGCCCCGAGGTGCTGGCGGCACCCGCAGGTCCCTGGGGTGGAGGCCCCATCCGGCAGGGTGTTTGCATCGCTTTCCGCGTCGGAGAGCAGGCATGGTGCTTTCGGGGAAGGGGGAGCTGACAGAGTACCCTCCGGGAAGCGCGTGCCAGAGCCGAGGGTTGGGCACCTTGCTCCGTGCTTCTAGGGGTCACAGCCGCTTCTCTCCTAAAGGGTCAGAGTGGGGCTTGCTGTACCAAGGCGTCCCGCTGAAACAGTCCCATGGCAGGGGCTCGGCCCTTCGCCCGTCCGTTTCAGGCTGGCCTCCCTGCTCAGGGCGGTCCCCGGAGAGGTGGGCCTGCAGGCCGGCGTCGCCCTCCCGACCTCCCCGCGAGCCGGGTGTGCAGCCCGGTGCCCTCTTAACGCCGGCTCCGGTGGGCTCTACTGCGGGCGGGCGCCCGGCTCCACGAAGCGGGGCTGCCGCCAGAAGGCCTCCCGCAGCCTCGGAACGAGTAGGTTTGCTCTGCGGTGGGTCCGGCCGCTCGGTCTCAGCAGAAGCTGCTTCCGATGTCCTCGCGCGTGCAAAGCGGAGGCCGAGGTCGGGGGCCCCCTTCTAGGACGGCCCCCCACCTGAGGCCCGGCTGGCACCCTTCCTGCGGCTTCCGCCCCATCCTGCCGTGGCCCAGCTTGCTCCTTCGCCAAGGAGGCCTGCACGCGGAAGGCAGCTCGGCTTCAAGCTTGCCTCTCGGAGGGAAGGCTGTGGTGCTCGCTCGAGGTGAGCAGGCCTCGCGCTGAGAAGGCCTCCTTCTCCGTGCAGCGACGTGTGTGCGGACGTGGACGGGGATTGCATTCCACCCTGCCTTGTCTCTCCCAGGGAGGTCGAGGGGCTTGACCTACGGCGTCCCCTCCCACGGCGAGTCAGCTAACCGCTTCCCCGGGGAGGACGCGAGGCGCCGGCCCGGGAGAAGCCGGCCCCACGGCCCGGGCGCTCGGGCCTCACGAAGCGCGCCCTTCTCTCTCCTCCCCCTTCTCTCTTCTGACTCGTCTTTCCCTGGGTGGACGTTCTCCCCCGGAGCGCACCCTGGCTCGGTCTGGTGGGACCTGCTGTCTCCTTCGGTTTTCAGGCCCAGGCGTGCGACCGCCTTGACTCCCCGAAGCCGCTGTCGGCCCCGAGGTGCTGGCGGCACCCGCAGGTCCCTGGGGTGGAGGCCCCAGCCGGCAGGGTGTTTGCATCACTTTCCGCATCTGAGAGCAGGCGTGGTGCTTTTGGGGAAGGGGGAGCTGACAAAGCCCCCTCCGGGATGCGTGTTCCAGAGCCGAGGTTTGGGCGGCTTGCTCCGTGCTTCTAGGGGGTCACAGCCGCTTCTCTCCTAACGGGACGGAGTGGGGCTTGCTGGGTCAAGGCGTCCCCCTGAAACAGTCCCATCGCAGGGGCTCGGCCCTTCGCCTGTCCGTTTCAGGCTGGCCTCCCTGCTCAGGGCGTCACCCGGAGAGGTGGGCCTGCAGGCCGGCGTCGCCCTCCCGACCTCCCCGCGAGCCGGGTGTGCAGCCCGGTGCCCTCTGAAAGCCGGTTCCGGTGGGCTCGACTACGGGCTTGCGCCCGGCTCCGTGAAGCAGGACTGCCGCCAGAAGGCCTCCCGCAGCCTCGGAACGAGTGGGTTTGCTCTGCGGTGGGTCCGGCCGCTCGGTCCCAGCAGAAGCTGCTTCCGATGTCCTCGCGCGTTAGGACGGCCCCCCACCTGAGGCCCGGCTGGCACCCTTCCTGCGGCTTCCGCCCCATCCTGCCGCGGTCCAGCTTGCCCCTTCGCCAAGGAGGCCTGCACGCGGAAGGCAGCTCGGCTTCAAGCTTGCCTCTCGGAGGGAAGGCTGTGGTGCTCGCTCGAGGTGAACAGGCCTCGCGCTGAGAAGGCCTCCTTCTCCGTGCAGCGACGTGTGTGTGGACGTGGTCGGGGATGGCATTCCACCCTGCCTTGTCTCTCCCAGGGAGGTCCAGTGGCTTGACCTGCGGCGTCCCCACCCACGGCGAGTCAGCCGACCGCTTCCCCGGGGAGGACGAGAGGCGTCGGCCCGGGAGAAGTCGGCCCCACGGCCCGGGCGCTCGGGCCGAACGAAGCGCGCCCTTCCTCTCTCCTGCCCGCTTCTCTCTTCGCACTCGTCTTTCCCTGGGCGGACATACTCCCCCGGAGCACACCGTGGCTCGGCATGGAGGGACCTGCTGTCTCCTTCGGTTTTCAGGCCCAGGCGTGTGACCGCCTTGACTCCCCGAAGCCGCTGTCGGCCCCGAGGTGCTGGCGGCACCCGCAGGTCCCTGGGGTGGAGGCCCCAGCCTGCAGGGTGTTTGCATCGCTTTCCGCGTCGGAGAGCACGCATGGTGCTTTCGGGGAAGGGGGAGCTGACAGAGTCCCCTCCGGGAAGCGCGTGCCAGAACCGAGGGTTGGGCACCTTGCCCCGTGCTTCTAGGGGTCACAGCCGCTTCTCTCCTAAAGGGTCAGAGTGGGGCTTGCTGTACCAAGGCGTCCCGCTGAAACAGTCCCATGGCAGGGGCTCGGCCCTTCGCCCGTCCGTTTCAGGCTGGCCTCCCTGCTCAGGGCGGTCCCCGGAGAGGTGGGCCTGCAGGCCGGCGTCGCCCTCCCGGCCTCCCCGCGAGCCGGGTGTGCAGCCCGGTGCCCTCTGAACGCCGGCTCCGGTGGGCTCGACTACGGGCTTGCGCCCGGCTCCGTGAAGCAGGACTGCCGCCAGAAGGCCTCCCGCAGCCTCGGAACGAGTAGGTTTGCTCTGCGGTGGGTCCGGCCGCTCGGTCCCAGCAGAAGCTGCTTCCGATGTCCTCGCGCGTGCCAAGCGGAGGCCGAGGTCGGGGGCCCCCTTCTAGGACGGCCCCCCACCTGAGGCCCGGCTGGCACCCTTCCTGCGGCTTCCGCCCCATCCTGCCGTGGCCCAGCTTGCCCCTTCGCCAAGGAGGCCTGCACGCGGAAGGCAGCTTGGCCTCAGGCTTGCCTCTCGGAGGGAAGGCTGTGGTGCTCGCTCGAGGTGAACAGGCCTCGCGCTGAGAAGGCCTCCTTCTCCTTGCAGCGACGTGTGTGCGGACGTGCACGTGGATGGCATTCCACCCTGCCTTGTCTCTCCCAGGGAGGTCGAGGGGCTTGACCTGCGGCGTCCCCTCCCACGGCGAGTCAGCTAACCGCTTCCCCGGGGAGGACGCGAGGCGTCGGTCCGGGAGAAGCCGGCCCCACGGCCCGGGCGCTCGGGCCTCACGAAGCGCGCCCTTCCTCTCTCCTGCCCGCTTCTCTCTTCGCACTCCTCTTTCCCTGGGTAGACGTTCTCCCCCGGAGCGCACCCTGGCTCGGTCTGGAGGGACCTGCTGTCTCCTTCGGTTTTCAGGCCCAGGCGTGCGACCGCCTTGACTCCCCGAAGCCGCTGTCGGCCCCGAGGTGCTGGCGGCACCCGCAGGTCCCTGGGGTGGAGGCCCCATCCGGCAGGGTGTTTGCATCGCTTTCTGCGTCGGAGAGCAGGCATGGTGCTGTCGGGGAAGGGGGAGCTGACAGAGTCCCCTCCGGGAAGCACGTGCCAGAGCCGAGGGTTGGGCGCCTTGCTCCGTGCTTCTAGGGGTCACAGCCGCTTCTCTCCTAAAGGGTCAGAGTGGGGCTTGCTGTGCCAAGGCGTCCCGCTGAAACAGTCCCATGGCAGGGGCTCGGCCCTTCGCCCGTCCGTTTCAGGCTGGCCTCCCTGCTCAGGGCGCCCCCCGGAGAGGTGGGCCTGCAGGCCGGCGTCGCCCTCCCGACCTCCCCGCGAGCCGGGTGTGCAGCCCGGTGCCCTCTGAACGCCGGCTCCGGTGGGCTCGACTACGGGCTTGCACCCGGCTCCGTGAAGCAGGACTGCCGCCAGAAGGCCTCCAGCAGCATCGGAACGAGTGGGTTTGCTCTGCGGTGGGTCCGGCCGCTCGGTCCCAGCAGAAGCTGCTTCTGATGTCCTCGCGCGTGCTTCGCAGAGGCCGAGGTCGGGGGCCCCCCTTCTAGGACGGCCCCCAAACTGAGGCCCGGCTGGCAGCCTTCCTGCGGCTTCCGCCCCATCCTGCCGTGGCCCAGCTTGCCCCTTCGCCAAGGAGGCCTGCACGCGGAAGGCAGCTCGGCCTCAGGCTTGCCTCTCGGAGGGAAGGCTGTGGTGCTCGCTCGAGGTGAACAGGCCTCGCGCTGAGAAGGCCTCCTTCTCCGTGCAGCGACGTGTGTGCGGACGTGGACGGGGATGGCATTCCACCATGCCTTGTCTCTCCCAGGGAGGTTAAGGGGCTGACCTACCGCGTCCCCTCCCACGGCGAGTCAGCTAACCGCTTCCCCGGGGAGGACCGAGGCGCCGGCCCGGGAGAAGCCGGCCCCGCGGCCCGGGCGCTCGGGCCTCACGAAGCGCGCCCTTCCTCTCTCCTGCCCGCTTCTCTCTTCGCACTCCTCTTTCCCTGGGCGGACGTTCTCCCCCGGAGCGCACCCTGGCTCGGTCTGGAGGGTCCTGCTGTCTCCTTTGGTTTTCAGGCCCAGGCGTGCGACCGCCTTGACTCCCCGAAGCCGCTGTCGGCCCCGAGGTGCTGGCGGCACCCGCAGGTCCCTGGGGTGGAGGCCCCATCCGGCAGGGTGTTTGCATCGCTTTCTGCGTCGGAGAGCAGGCATGGTGCTTTCGGGGAAGGGGGAGCTGACAGAGTCCCCTCCGGGAAGCGCGTGCCAGAGCCGAGGGTTGGGCACCTTGCTCCGTGCTTCTAGGGGTCACAGCCGCTTCTCTCCTAAAGGGTCAGAGTGGGGCTTGCTGTACCAAGGCGTCCCGCTGAAACAGTCCCATGGCAGGGGCTCGGCCCTTCGCCCGTCCGTTTCAGGCTGGCCTCCCTGCTCAGGGCGGTCCCCGGAGAGGTGGGCCTGCAGGCCGGCGTCGCCCTCCCGACCTCCCCGCGAGCCGGGTGTGCAGCCCGGTGCCCTCTTAACGCCGGCTCCAGTGGGCTCCACGAAGCGGGGCTGCCGCCAGAAGGCCTCCCGCAGCCTCGGAACGAGTAGGTTTGCTCTGCGGTGGGTCCGGCCGCTCGGTCCCAGCAGAAGCTGCTTCCGATGTCCTCGCGCGTTAGGACGGCCCCCCACCTGAGGCCCGGCTGGCACCCTTCCTGCGGCTTCCGCCCCATCCTGCCGCGGCCCAGCTTGCCCCTTCGCCAAGGAGGCCTGCACGCGGAAGGCAGCTCGGCTTCAAGCTTGCCTCTCGGAGGGAAGGCTGTTGTGCACGCTCGAGGTGAACAGGCCTCGCGCTGAGAAGGCCTCCTTCTCCGTGCAGCGACGTGTGTGTGGACGTGGTCGGGGATGGCATTCCACCCTGCCTTGTCTCTCCCAGGGAGGTCCAGTGGCTTGACCTGCGGCGTCCCCACCCACGGCGAGTCAGCCAACCACTTCCCCGGGGAGGACGCGAGGCGTCGGCCCGGGAGAAGTCGGCCCCACGGCCCGGGCGCTCGGGCCGAACGAAGCGCGCCCTTCCTCTCTCCTGCCCGCTTCTCTCTTCGCACTCGTCTTTCCCTGGGCGGACGTACTCCCCCGGAGCACACCGTGGCTCGGCATGGAGGGACCTGCTGTCTCCTTCGGTTTTCAGGCCCAGGCGTGCGACCGCCTTGACTCCCCGAAGCCGCTGTCGGCCCCGAGGTGCTGGCGGCACCCGCAGGTCCCTGGGGTGGAGGCCCCAGCCGGCAGGGTATTTGCATCACTTTCCACATCTGAGAGCAGGCGTGGTGCATTCGGGGAAGGGGGAGCTGACAGAGTCCCCTCCGGGAAGCGCGTTTCAGAGCCAGGGTTGGGCACCTTGCTCCGTGCTTCTAGGGGTCACAGCCGCTTCTCTCCTAAAGGGTCAGAGTGGGGCTTGCTGTGCCAAGGTGTCCCGCTGAAACAGTCCCATGGCCGGGTCTCGGCCCTTCGCCTCTCCGTTTCAGGCTGGCCTCCCTGCTCAGGGCGGTCCCCGGAGAGGTGGGCCTGCAGGCCGGCGTCGCCCTCCCGACCTCCCCGCGAGCCGGGTGTGCAGCCCGGTGCCCTCTGAACGCCGGCTCCGGTGGGCTCGACCGCGGGCGGGCGCCCGGCTCCTCGAAGCGGGGCTTCCGCCAGAAGGCCTCCCGCACCTCGGAACGAGTGGGTTTGCTCTGCGGTGGGTCCCTCCGCTCAGTCCCTGCAGAAGCTGCTTGCGATGTCCTCGCTCGTGCTTCGCTGAGGCCTAGGTCGGGGGCCCCATCCTAGACGGCCCCAAACCTGAGGCCCGGCTGGCACCCTTCCTGCGGCTTCCGCCCCATCCTGCCGTGGCCCAGCTTGCCCCTTCGCCAAGGAGGCCTGCACGCGGAAGGCAGCTCGGCTTCAAGCTTGCCTCTCGGAGGGAAGGCTGTGGTGCTCGCTCGACGTGAACAGGCCTCGCGCTGAGAAGGCCTCCTTCTCCGTGCAGCGACGTGTGTGCGGACGTGGACGGGGATGGCATTCCACCCTGCCTTGTCTCTCCCAGGGAGGTCGAGGGGCTTGACCTACGGCGTCCCCTCCCTAGGCGAGTCAGCTAACCGCTTCCCCGGGGAGGACGCGAGGCGTCGGTCCGGGAGAAGCCGGCCCCACGGCCCGGGCGCTCGGGCCTCACGAAGCGCGCCCTTCCTCTCTCCTGCCCGCTTCTCTCTTCGCACTCCTCTTTCCCTGGGTAGACGTTCTCCCCCGGAGCGCACCCTGGCTCGGTCTGGAGGGACCTGCTGTCTCCTTCGGTTTTCAGGCCCAGGCGTGCGACCGCCTTGACTCCCCGAAGCCGCTGTCGGCCCCGAGGTGCTGGCGGCACCCGCAGGTCCCTGGGGTGGAGGCCCCATCCGGCAGGGTGTTTGCATCGCTTTCTGCGTCGGAGAGCAGGCATGGTGCTGTCGGGGAAGGGGGAGCTGACAGAGTCCCCTCCGGGAAGCACGTGCCAGAGCCGAGGGTTGGGCGCCTTGCTCCGTGCTTCTAGGGGTCACAGCCGCTTCTCTCCTAAAGGGTCAGAGTGGGGCTTGCTGTGCCAAGGCGTCCCGCTGAAACAGTCCCATGGCAGGGGCTCGGCCCTTCGCCCGTCCGTTTCAGGCTGGCCTCCCTGCTCAGGGCGCCCCCCGGAGAGGTGGGCCTGCAGGCCGGCGTCGCCCTCCCGACCTCCCCGCGAGCCGGGTGTGCAGCCCGGTGCCCTCTGAACGCCGGCTCCGGTGGGCTCGACTACGGGCTTGCACCCGGCTCCGTGAAGCAGGACTGCCGCCAGAAGGCCTCCCGCAGCATCGGAACGAGTGGGTTTGCTCTGCGGTGGGTCCGGCCGCTTGGTCCCAGCAGAAGCTGCTTCTGATGTCCTCGCGCGTGCTTCGCAGAGGCCGAGGTCGGGGGCCCCCTTCTAGGACGGCCCCCAAACTGAGGCCCGGCTGGCAGCCTTCCTGCGGCTTCCGCCCCATCCTGCCGTGGCCCAGCTTGCCCCTTCGCCAAGGAGGCCTGCACGCGGAAGGCAGCTCGGCCTCAGGCTTGCCTCTCGGAGGGAAGACTGTGGTGCTCGCTCGAGGTGAACAGGCCTCGCGCTGAGAAGGCCTCCTTCTCCGTGCAGCGACGTGTGTGCGGACGTGGACGGGGATGGCATTCCACCCTGCCTTGTCTCTCCCAGGGAGGTCAAGGGGCTTGACCTACCGCGTCCCCTCCCACGGCGAGTCAGCTAACCGCTTCCCCGGGGAGGACCGAGGCGCTGGCCCAGGAGAAGCCGGCCCCGCGGCCCGGGCGCTCAGGCCTCACGAAGCGCGCCCTTCCTCTCTCCTGCCCGCTTCTCTCTTCGCACTCCTCTTTCCCTGGGCGCACGTTCTCCCCCGGAGCGCACCCTGGCTCGGTCTGGAGGGTCCTGCTGTCTCCTTTGGTTTTCAGGCCCAGGCGTGCGACCGCCTTGACTCCCCGAAGCCGCTGTCGGCCCCGAGGTGCTGGCGGCACCCGCAGGTCCCTGGGGTGGAGGCCCCATCCGGCAGGGTGTTTGCATCGCTTTCCGCGTCGTAGAGCAGGCATGGTGCTTTCGGGGAAGGGGGAGCTGACAGAGTACCCTCCCGGATGCGTGTTCCAGAGCCGAGGTTTGGGCGGCTTGCTCCGTGCTTCTAGGGGGTCACAGCCGCTTCTCTCCTAACGGGACGGAGTGGGGCTTGCTGGGTCAAGGCGTCCCCCTGAAACAGTCCCATGGCAGGGGCTCGGCCCTTCGCCTGTCCGTTTCAGGCTGGCCTCCCTGCTCAGGGCGTCACCCGGAGAGGTGGGCCTGCAGGCCGGCGTCGCCCTCCCGACCTCCCCGCGAGCCGGGTGTGCAGCCCGGTGCCCTCTGAAAGCCGGTTCCGGTGGGCTCGACTACGGGCTTGCGCCCGGCTCCGTGAAGCAGGACTGCCGCCAGAAGGCCTCCCGCACCTCGGAACGAGTGGGTTTGCTCTGCGGTGGGTCCGGCCGCTCGGTCCCAGCAGAAGCTGCTTCCGATGCCCTCGCGCGTTAGGACGGCCCCCCACCTGAGGCCCGGCTGGCACCCTTCCTGCGGCTTCCGCCCCATCCTGCCGTGGCCCAGCTTGCCCCTTCGCCAAGGAGGCCTGCACGCGGAAGGCAGCTCGGCTTCAAGCTTGCCTCTCGGAGGGAAGGCTGTGGTGCTCGCTCGACGTGAACAGGCCTCGCGCTGAGAAGGCCTCCTTCTCCGTGCAGCGACATGTGTGTGGACGTGGTCGGGGATGGCATTCCACCCTGCCTTGTCTCTCCCAGGGAGGTCCAGTGGCTTGACCTGCGGCGTCCCCACCCACGGCGAGTCAGCCAACCGCTTCCCCGGGGAGGACGCGAGGCGTCGGCCCGGGAGAAGTCGGCCCCACGGCCCGTGCGCTCGGGCCGAACGAAGCGCGCCCTTCCTCTCTCCTGCCCGCTTCTCTCTTCGCACTCGTCTTTCCCTGGGCGGACGTACTCCCCGGAGCACACCGTGGATCGGCATGGAGGGACCTGCTGTCTCCTTCGGTTTTCAGGCCCAGGCGTGCGACCGCCTTGACTCCCCGAAGCCGCTGTCGGCCCCGAGGTGCTGGCGGCACCCGCAGGTCCCTGGGGTGGAGGCCCCAGCCGGCAGGGTATTTGCATCACTTTCCGCATCTGAGAGCAGGCGTGGTGCATTCGGGGAAGGGGGAGCTGACAGAGTCCCCTCCGGGAAGCGCGTTTCAGAGCCAGGGTTGGGCACCTTGCTCCGTGCTTCTAGGGGTCACAGCCGCTTCTCTCCTAAAGGGTCAGAGTGGGGCTTGCTGTGCCAAGGTGTCCCGCTGAAACAGTCCCATGGCAGGGTCTCGGCCCTTCGCCCGTCCGTTTCAGGCTGGCCTCCCTGCTCAGGGCGGTCCCCGGAGAGGTGGGCCTGCAGGCCGGCGTCGCCCTCCCGACCTCCCCGCGAGCCGGGTGTGCAGCCCGGTGCCCTCTGAACGCCGGCTCCGGTGGGCTCGACCGCGGGCGGGCGCCCGGCTCCTCGAAGCGGGGCTTCCGCCAGAAGGCCTCCCGCACCTCGGAAAGAGGGGGTTTGCTCTGCGGTGGGTCCGGCCGCTCAGTCCCTGCAGAAGCTGCTTGCGATGTCCTCGCTCGTGCTTCGCTGAGGCCTAGGTCGGGGGCCCCATCCTAGACGGCCCCAAACCTGAGGCCCGGCTGGCACCCTTCCTGCGGCTTCCGCCCCATCCTGCCGTGGCCCAGCTTGCCCCTTCGCCAAGGAGGCCTGCACGCGGAAGGCAGCTCGGCTTCAAGCTTGCCTCTCGGAGGGAAGGCTGTGGTGCTCGCTCGACGTGAACAGGCCTCGCGCTGAGAAGGCCTCCTTCTCCGTGCAGCGACGTGTGTGCGGACGTGGACGGGGATGGCATTCCACCCTGCCTTGTCTCTCCCAGGGAGGTCGAGGGGCTTGACCTACGGCATCCCCTCCCACGGCGAGTCAGCTAACCGCTTCCCCGGGGAGGACGCGAGGCGTCGGTCCGGGAGAAGCCGGCCCCACGGCCCGGGCGCTCGGGCCTCACGAAGCGCGCCCTTCCTCTCTCCTGCCCGCTTCTCTCTTCGCACTCCTCTTTCCCTGGGTAGACGTTCTCCCCCGGAGCGCACCCTGGCTCGGTCTGGAGGGACCTGCTGTCTCCTTCGGTTTTCAGGCCCAGGCGTGCGACCGCCTTGACTCCCCGAAGCCGCTGTCGGCCCCGAGGTGCTGGCGGCACCCGCAGGTCCCTGGGGTGGAGGCCCCATCCGGCAGGGTGTTTGCATCGCTTTCTGCGTCGGAGAGCAGGCATGGTGCTGTCGGGGAAGGGGGAGCTGACAGAGTCCCCTCCGGGAAGCACGTGCCAGAGCCGAGGGTTGGGCGCCTTGCTCCGTGCTTCTAGGGGTCACAGCCGCTTCTCTCCTAAAGGGTCAGAGTGGGGCTTGCTGTGCCAAGGCGTCCCGCTGAAACAGTCCCATGGCAGGGGCTCGGCCCTTCGCCCGTCCGTTTCAGGCTGGCCTCCCTGCTCAGGGCGCCCCCCGGAGAGGTGGGCCTGCAGGCCGGCGTCGCCCTCCCGACCTCCCCGCGAGCCGGGTGTGCAGCCCGGTGCCCTCTGAACGCCGGCTCCGGTGGGCTCGACTACGGGCTTGCACCCGGCTCCGTGAAGCAGGACTGCCGCCAGAAGGCCTCCCGCAGCATCGGAACGAGTGGGTTTGCTCTGCGGTGGGTCCGGCCGCTCGGTCCCAGCAGAAGCTGCTTCTGATGTCCTCGCGCGTGCTTCGCAGAGGCCGAGGTCGGGGGCCCCCTTCTAGGACGGCCCCCAAACTGAGGCCCGGCTGGCAGCCTTCCTGCGGCTTCCGCCCCATCCTGCCGTGGCCCAGCTTGCCCCTTCGCCAAGGAGGCCTGCACGTGGAAGGCAGCTCGGCCTCAGGCTTGCCTCTCGGAGGGAAGGCTGTGGTGCTCGCTCGAGGTGAACAGGCCTCGCGCTGAGAAGGCCTCCTTCTCCGTGCAGCGACGTGTGTGCGGACGTGGACGGGGATGGCATTCCACCCTGCCTTGTCTCTCCCAGGGAGGTCAAGGGGCTTGACCTACCGCGTCCCCTCCCACGGCGAGTCAGCTAACCGCTTCCCCGGGGAGGACCGAGGCGCCGGCCCAGGAGAAGCCGGCCCCGCGGCCCGGGCGCTCAGGCCTCACGAAGCGCGCCCTTCCTCTCTCCTGCCCGCTTCTCTCTTCGCACTCCTCTTTCCCTGGGCGCACGTTCTCCCCCGGAGCGCACCCTGGCTCGGTCTGGAGGGTCCTGCTGTCTCCTTTGGTTTTCAGGCCCAGGCGTGCGACCGCCTTGACTCCCCGAAGCCGCTGTCGGCCCCGAGGTGCTGGCGGCACCCGCAGGTCCCTGGGGTGGAGGCCCCATCCGGCAGGGTGTTTGCATCGCTTTCCGCGTCGTAGAGCAGGCATGGTGCTTTCGGGGAAGGGGGAGCTGACAGAGTACCCTCCGGGATGCGTGTTCCAGAGCCGAGGTTTGGGCGGCTTGCTCCGTGCTTCTAGGGGGTCACAGCCGCTTCTCTCCTAACGGGACGGAGTGGGGCTTGCTGGGTCAAGGCGTCCCCCTGAAACAGTCCCATGGCAGGGGCTCAGCCCTTCGCCTGTCCATTTCAGGCTGGCCTCCCTGCTCAGGGCGTCACCCGGAGAGGTGGGCCTGCAGGCCGGCGTCGCCCTCCCGACCTCCCCGCGAGCCGGGTGTGCAGCCCGGTGCCCTCTGAAAGCCGGTTCCGGTGGGCTCGACTACGGGCTTGCGCCCGGCTCCGTGAAGCAGGACTGCCGCCAGAAGGCCTCCCGCACCTCGGAACGAGTGGGTTTGCTCTGCGGTGGGTCCGGCCGCTCGGTCCCAGCAGAAGCTGCTTCCGATGTCCTCGCGCGTTAGGACGGCCCCCCACCTGAGGCCCGGCTGGCACCCTTCCTGCGGCTTCCGCCCCATCCTGCCGCGGCCCAGCTTGCCCCTTCGCCAAGGAGGCCTGCACGCGGAAGGCAGCTCGGCTTCAAGCTTGCCTCTCGGAGGGAAGGCTGTGGTGCTCGCTCGAGGTGAACAGGCCTCGCGCTGAGAAGGCCTCCTTCTCCGTGCAGCGACGTGTGTGTGGACGTGGTCGGGGATGGCATTCCACCCTGCCTTGTCTCTCCCAGGGAGGTCCAGTGGCTTGACCTGCGGCGTCCCCACCCACGGCGAGTCAGCCAACCGCTTCCCCGGGGAGGACGCGAGGCGTCGGCCCGGGAGAAGTCGGCCCCACGGCCCGGGCGCTCGGGCCGAACGAAGCGCGCCCTTCCTCTCTCCTGCCCGCTTCTCTCTTCGCACTCGTCTTTCCCTGGGCGGACGTACTCCCCCGGAGCACACCGTGGCTCGGCATGGAGGGACCTGCTGTCTCCTTCGGTTTTCAGGCCCAGGCGTGCGACCGCCTTGACTCCCCGAAGCCGCTGTCGGCCCCGAGGTGCTGGCGGCACCCGCAGGTCCCTGGGGTGGAGGCCCCAGCAGGCAGGGTATTTGCATCACTTTCCACATCTGAGAGCAGGCGTGGTGCATTCGGGGAAGGGGGAGCTGACAGAGTCCCCTCCGGGAAGCGCGTTTCAGAGCCAGGGTTGGGCACCTTGCTCCGTGCTTCTAGGGGTCACAGCCGCTTCTCTCCTAAAGGGTCAGAGTGGGGCTTGCTGTGCCAAGGTGTCCCGCTGAAACAGTCCCATGGCAGGGTCTCGGCCCTTCGCCTGTCCGTTTCAGGCTGGCCTCCCTGCTCAGGGCGGTCCCCGGAGAGGTGGGCCTGCAGGCCGGCGTCGCCCTCCCGACCTCCCCGCGAGCCGGGTGTGCAGCCCGGTGCCCTCTGAACGCCGGCTCCGGTGGGCTCGACCGCGGGCGGGCGCCCGGCTCCCCGAAGCGGGGCTTCCGCCAGAAGGCCTCCCGCACCTCGGAACGAGTGGGTTTGCTCTGCGGTGGGTCCGGCCGCTCAGTCCCTGCAGAAGCTGCTTGCGATGTCCTTGCTCGTGCTTCGCTGAGGCCTAGGTCGGGGGCCCCATCCTAGACGGCCCCAAACCTGAGGCCCGGCTGGCACCCTTCCTGCGGCTTCCGCCCCATCCTGCCGTGGCCCAGCTTGCCCCTTCGCCAAGGAGGCCTGCACGCGGAAGGCAGCTCGGCTTCAAGCTTGCCTCTCGGAGGGAAGGCTGTGGTGCTCGCTCGACGTGAACAGGCCTCGCGCTGAGAAGGCCTCCTTCTCCGTGCAGCGACGTGTGTGCGGACGTGGACGGGGATGGCATTCCACCCTGCCTTGTCTCTCCCAGGGAGGTCGAGGGGCTTGACCTACGGCGTCCCCTCCCTAGGCGAGTCAGCTAACCGCTTCCCCGGGGAGGACGCGAGGCGTCGGTCCGGGAGAATGCGGCCCCCAGGCCCGGGCGCTCGGGCCTCACGAAGCGCGCCCTTCCTCTCTCCTGCCCGCTTCTCTCTTCGCACTCGTCTTTCCCTGGGTAGACGTTCTCCCCCGGAGCGCACCCTGGCTCGGTCTGGAGGGACCTGCTGTCTCCTTCGGTTTTCAGGCCCAGGCGTGCGACCGCCTTGACTCCCCGATGCCGCTGTCGGCCCCGAGGTGCTGGCGGCACCCGCAGGTCCCTGGGGTGGAGGCCCCAGCCTGCAGGGTGTTTGCATCGCTTTCCGCGTCGGAGAGCAGGCATGGTGCTTTCGGGGAAGGGGGAGCTGACAGAGTCCCCTCCGGGAAGCGCGTGCCAGAGCCGAGGGTTGGGCACCTTGCTCCGTGCTTCTAGGGGTCACAGCCGCTTCTCTCCTAAAGGGTCAGAGTGGGGCTTGCTGTACCAAGGCGTCCCGCTGAAACAGTCCCATGGCAGGGGCTCGGCCCTTCGCCCGTCCATTTCAGGCTGGCCTCCCTGCTCAGGGCGACACCCGGAGAGGTGGGCCTGCAGGCCGGCGTCGCCCTCCCGACCTCCCCGCGAGCCGGGTGTGCAGCCCGGTGCCCTCTGAAAGCCGGTTCCGGTGGGCTCGACTACGGGCTTGCGCCCCGCTCCGTGAGGCAGGACTGCCGCCAGAAGGCCTCCCGCAGCCTCGGAACGAGTGGGTTTGCTCTGCGGTGGGTCCGGCCGCTCGGTCCCAGCAGAAGCTGCTTCCGATGTCCTCGCGCGTTAGGACGGCCCCCCACCTGAGGCCCGGCTGGCACCCTTCCTGCGGCTTCCGCCCCATCCTGCCGCGGCCCAGCTTGCCCCTTCGCCAAGGAGGCCTGCACGCGGAAGGCAGCTCGGCTTCAAGCTTGCCTCTCGGAGGGAAGGCTGTGGTGCTCGCTCGAGGTGAACAGGCCTCGCGCTGAGAAGGCCTCCTTCTCCGTGCAGCGACGTGTGTGTGGACGTGGTCGGGGATGGCATTCCACCCTGCCTTGTCTCTCCCAGGGAGGTCCAGTGGCTTGACCTGCGGCGTCCCCACCCACGGCGAGTCAGCCAACCGCTTCCCCGGGGAGGACGCGAGGCGTCGGCCCGGGAGAAGTCGGCCCCACGGCCCAGGCGCTCGGGCCTCCCGAAGCGCGCCCTTCCTCTCTCCTGCCCGCTTCTCTCTTCGCACTCGTCTTTCCCTGGGCGGACGTACTCCCCCGGAGCACACCGTGGCTCGGCATGGAGGGACCTGCTGTCTCCTTCGGTTTTCAGGCCCAGGCGTGCGACCGCCTTGACTCCCCGAAGCCGCTGTCGGCCCCGAGGTGCTGGCGGCACCCGCAGGTCCCTGGGGTGGAGGCCCCAGCAGGCAGGGTATTTGCATCACTTTCCACATCTGAGAGCAGGCGTGGTGCATTCGGGGAAGGGGGAGCTGACAGAGTCCCCTCCGGGAAGCGCGTTTCAGAGCCAGGGTTGGGCACCTTGCTCCGTGCTTCTAGGGGTCACAGCCGCTTCTCTCCTAAAGGGTCAGAGTGGGGCTTGCTGTGCCAAGGTGTCCCGCTGAAACAGTCCCATGGCAGGGTCTCGGCCCTTCGCCTGTCCGTTTCAGGCTGGCCTCCCTGCTCAGGGCGGTCCCCGGAGAGGTGGGCCTGCAGGCCGGCGTCGCCCTCCCGACCTCCCCGCGAGCCGGGTGTGCAGCCCGGTGCCCTCTGAACGCCGGCTCCGGTGGGCTCGACCGCGGGCGGGCGCCCGGCTCCCCGAAGCGGGGCTTCCGCCAGAAGGCCTCCCGCACCTCGGAACGAGTGGGTTTGCTCTGCGGTGGGTCCGGCCGCTCAGTCCCTGCAGAAGCTGCTTGCGATGTCCTTGCTCGTGCTTCGCTGAGGCCTAGGTCGGGGGCCCCATCCTAGACGGCCCCAAACCTGAGGCCCGGCTGGCACCCTTCCTGCGGCTTCCGCCCCATCCTGCCGTGGCCCAGCTTGCCCCTTCGCCAAGGAGGCCTGCACGCGGAAGGCAGCTCGGCTTCAAGCTTGCCTCTCGGAGGGAAGGCTGTGGTGCTCGCTCGACGTGAACAGGCCTCGCGCTGAGAAGGCCTCCTTCTCCGTGCAGCGACGTGTGTGCGGACGTGGACGGGGATGGCATTCCACCCTGCCTTGTCTCTCCCAGGGAGGTCGAGGGGCTTGACCTACGGCGTCCCCTCCCTAGGCGAGTCAGCTAACCGCTTCCCCGGGGAGGACGCGAGGCGTCGGTCCGGGAGAATGCGGCCCCCAGGCCCGGGCGCTCGGGCCTCACGAAGCGCGCCCTTCCTCTCTCCTGCCCGCTTCTCTCTTCGCACTCGTCTTTCCCTGGGTAGACGTTCTCCCCCGGAGCGCACCCTGGCTCGGTCTGGAGGGACCTGCTGTCTCCTTCGGTTTTCAGGCCCAGGCGTGCGACCGCCTTGACTCCCCGATGCCGCTGTCGGCCCCGAGGTGCTGGCGGCACCCGCAGGTCCCTGGGGTGGAGGCCCCAGCCTGCAGGGTGTTTGCATCGCTTTCCGCGTCGGAGAGCAGGCATGGTGCTTTCGGGGAAGGGGGAGCTGACAGAGTCCCCTCCGGGAAGCGCGTGCCAGAGCCGAGGGTTGGGCACCTTGCTCCGTGCTTCTAGGGGTCACAGCCGCTTCTCTCCTAAAGGGTCAGAGTGGGGCTTGCTGTACCAAGGCGTCCCGCTGAAACAGTCCCATGGCAGGGGCTCGGCCCTTCGCCCGTCCATTTCAGGCTGGCCTCCCTGCTCAGGGCGACACCCGGAGAGGTGGGCCTGCAGGCCGGCGTCGCCCTCCCGACCTCCCCGCGAGCCGGGTGTGCAGCCCGGTGCCCTCTGAAAGCCGGTTCCGGTGGGCTCGACTACGGGCTTGCGCCCCGCTCCGTGAGGCAGGACTGCCGCCAGAAGGCCTCCCGCAGCCTCGGAACGAGTGGGTTTGCTCTGCGGTGGGTCCGGCCGCTCGGTCCCAGCAGAAGCTGCTTCCGATGTCCTCGCGCGTTAGGACGGCCCCCACCTGAGGCCCGGCTGGCACCCTTCCTGCGGCTTCCGCCCCATCCTGCCGCGGCCCAGCTTGCCCCTTCGCCAAGGAGGCCTGCACGCGGAAGGCAGCTCGGCTTCAAGCTTGCCTCTCGGAGGGAAGGCTGTGGTGCTCGCTCGAGGTGAACAGGCCTCGCGCTGAGAAGGCCTCCTTCTCCGTGCAGCGACGTGTGTGTGGACGTGGTCGGGGATGGCATTCCACCCTGCCTTGTCTCTCCCAGGGAGGTCCAGTGGCTTGACCTGCGGCGTCCCCACCCACGGCGAGTCAGCCAACCGCTTCCCCGGGGAGGACGCGAGGCGTCGGCCCGGGAGAAGTCGGCCCCACGGCCCAGGCGCTCGGGCCTCCCGAAGCGCGCCCTTCCTCTCTCCTGCCCGCTTCTCTCTTCGCACTCGTCTTTCCCTGGGCGGACGTACTCCCCCGGAGCACACCGTGGCTCGGCATGGAGGGACCTGCTGTCTCCTTCGGTTTTCAGGCCCAGGCGTGCGACCGCCTTGACTCCCCGAAGCCGCTGTCGGCCCCGAGGTGCTGGCGGCACCCGCAGGTCCCTGGGGTGGAGGCCCCAGCCGGCAGGGTATTTGCATCACTTTCCGCATCTGAGAGCAGGCGTGGTCCATTCGGGGAAGGGGGAGCTGACAGAGTCCCCTCCGGGAAGCGCGTTTCAGAGCCAGGGTTGGGCACCTTGCTCCGTGCTTCTAGGGGTCACAGCCGCTTCTCTCCTAAAGGGACAGAGTGGGGCTTGCTGTGCCAAGGTGTCCCGCTGAAACAGTCCCATGGCAGGGTCTCGGCCCTTCGCCCGTCCGTTTCAGGCTGGCCTCCCTGCTCAGGGCGGTCCCCGGAGAGGTGGGCCTGCAGGCCGGCGTCGCCCTCCCGACCTCCCCGCGAGCCGGGTGTGCAGCCCGGTGCCCTCTGAACGCCGGCTCCGGTGGGCTCGACCGCGGGCGGGCGCCCGGCTCCTCGAAGCGGGGCTTCCGCCAGAAGGCCTCCCGCACCTCGGAACGAGTGGGTTTGCTCTGCGGTGGGTCCGGCCGCTCAGTCCCTGCAGAAGCTGCTTGCGATGTCCTTGCTCGTGCTTCGCTGAGGCCTAGGTCGGGGGCCCCATCCTAGACGGCCCCACACCTGAGGCCCGGCTTGCAGCCTTCCTGCGGATTCCGCCCCATCCTGCCGTGGCCCAGCTTGCCCCTTCGCCAAGGAGGCCTGCACGCGGAAGGCAGCTCGGCTTCAAGCTTGCCTCTCGGAGGGAAGGCTGTGGTGCTCGCTCGACGTGAACAGGCCTCGCGCTGAGAAGGCCTCCTTCTCCGTGCAGCGACGTGTGTGCGGACGTGGACGGGGATGGCATTCCACCCTGCCTTGTCTCTCCCAGGGAGGTCGAGGGGCTTGACCTACGGCGTCCCCTCCCACGGCGAGTCAGCTAACCGCTTCCCCGGGGAGGACGCGAGGCGTCGGTCCGGGAGAAGCCGGCCCCACGGCCCGGGCGCTCGGGCCTCACGAAGCGCGCCCTTCCTCTCTCCTGCCCGCTTCTCTCTTCGCACTCCTCTTTCCCTGGGTAGACGTTCTCCCCCGGAGCGCACCCTGGCTCGGTCTGGAGGGACCTGCTGTCTCCTTCGGTTTTCAGGCCCAGGCGTGCGACCGCCTTGACTCCCCGAAGCCGCTGTCGGCCCCGAGGTGCTGGCGGCACCCGCAGGTCCCTGGGGTGGAGGCCCCATCCGGCAGGGTGTTTGCATCGCTTTCTGCGTCGGAGAGCAGGCATGGTGCTGTCGGGGAAGGGGGAGCTGACAGAGTCCCCTCCGGGAAGCACGTGCCAGAGCCGAGGGTTGGGCGCCTTGCTCCGTGCTTCTAGGGGTCACAGCCGCTTCTCTCCTAAAGGGTCAGAGTGGGGCTTGCTGTGCCAAGGCGTCCCGCTGAAACAGTCCCATGGCAGGGGCTCGGCCCTTCGCCCGTCCGTTTCAGGCTGGCCTCCCTGCTCAGGGCGCCCCCCGGAGAGGTGGGCCTGCAGGCCGGCGTCGCCCTCCCGACCTCCCCGCGAGCCGGGTGTGCAGCCCGGTGCCCTCTGAACGCCGGCTCCGGTGGGCTCGACTACGGGCTTGCACCCGGCTCCGTGAAGCAGGACTGCCGCCAGAAGGCCTCCCGCAGCATCGGAACGAGTGGGTTTGCTCTGCGGTGGGTCCGGCCGCTCGGTCCCAGCAGAAGCTGCTTCTGATGTCCTCGCGCGTGCTTCGCAGAGGCCGAGGTCGGGGGCCCCCTTCTAGGACGGCCCCCAAACTGAGGCCCGGCTGGCAGCCTTCCTGCGGCTTCCGCCCCATCCTGCCGTGGCCCAGCTTGCCCCTTCGCCAAGGAGGCCTGCACGCGGAAGGCAGCTCGGCCTCAGGCTTGCCTCTCGGAGGGAAGGCTGTGGTGCTCGCTCGAGGTGAACAGGCCTCGCGCTGAGAAGGCCTCCTTCTCCGTGCAGCGACGTGTGTGCGGACGTGGACGGGGATGGCATTCCACCCTGCCTTGTCTCTCCCAGGGAGGTTAAGGGGCTTGACCTACCGCGTCCCCTCCCACGGCGAGTCAGCTAACTGCTTCCCCGGGGAGGACCGAGGCGCCGGCCCGGGAGAAGCCGGCCCCGCGGCCCGGGCGCTCGGGCCTCACGAAGCGCGCCCTTCCTCTCTCCTGCCCGCTTCTCTCTTCGCACTCCTCTTTCCCTGGGTAGACGTTCTCCCCCGGAGCGCACCCTGGCTCGGTCTGGAGGGACCTGCTGTCTCCTTCGGTTTTCAGGCCCAGGCGTGCGACCGCCTTGACTCCCCGAAGCCGCTGTCGGCCCCGAGGTGCTGGCGGCACCCGCAGGTCCCTGGGGTGGAGGCCCCATCCGGCAGGGTGTTTGCATCGCTTTCTGCGTCGGAGAGCAGGCATGGTGCTGTCGGGGAAGGGGGAGCTGACAGAGTCCCCTCCGGGAAGCACGTGCCAGAGCCGAGGGTTGGGCGCCTTGCTCCGTGCTTCTAGGGGTCACAGCCGCTTCTCTCCTAAAGGGTCAGAGTGGGGCTTGCTGTACCAAGGCGTCCCGCTGAAACAGTCCCATGGCAGGGGCTCGGCCCTTCGCCCGTCCGTTTCAGGCTGGCCTCCCTGCTCAGGGCGCCCCCCGGAGAGGTGGGCCTGCAGGCCGGCGTCGCCCTACCGACCTCCCCGCGAGCCGGGTGTGCAGCCCGGTGCCCTCTGAACGCCGGCTCCGGTGGGCTCGACTACGGGCTTGCACCCGGCTCCGTGAAGCAGGACTGCCGCCAGAAGGCCTCCCGCAGCATCGGAACGAGTGGGTTTGCTCTGCGGTGGGTCCGGCCGCTCGGTCCCAGCAGAAGCTGCTTCTGATGTCCTCGCGCGTGCTTCGCAGAGGCCGAGGTCGGGGGCCCCCTTCTAGGACGGCCCCCCACCTGAGGCCCGGCTGGCAGCCTTCCTGCGGCTTCCGCCCCATCCTGCCGTGGCCCAGCTTGCCCCTTCGCCAAGGAGGCCTGCACGCGGAAGGCAGCTCGGCCTCAGGCTTGCCTCTCGGAGGGAAGGCTGTGGTGCTCGCTCGAGGTGAACAGGCCTCGCGCTGAGAAGGCCTCCTTCTCCGTGCAGCGACGTGTGTGCGGACGTGGACGGGGATGGCATTCCACCCTGCCTTGTCTCTCCCAGGGAGGTTAAGGGGCTTGACCTACCGCGTCCCCTCCCACGGCGAGTCAGCTAACCGCTTCCCCGGGGAGGACCGAGGCGCCGGCCCGGGAGAAGCCGGCCCCGCGGCCCGGGCGCTCGGGCCTCACGAAGCGCGCCCTTCCTCTCTCCTGCCCGCTTCTCTCTTCGCACTCCTCTTTCCCTGGGCGGACGTTCTCCCCCGGAGCGCACCCTGGCTCGGTCTGGAGGGTCCTGCTGTCTCCTTTGGTTTTCAGGCCCAGGCGTGCGACCGCCTTGACTCCCCGAAGCCGCTGTCGGCCCCGAGGTGCTGGCGGCACCCGCAGGTCCCTGGGGTGGAGGCCCCATCCGGCAGGGTGTTTGCATCGCTTTCCGCGTCGGAGAGCAGGCATGGTGCTTTCGGGGAAGGGGGAGCTGACAGAGTACCCTCCGGGAAGCGCGTGCCAGAGCCGAGGGTTGGGCACCTTG
This sequence comes from Martes martes, assembly GCF_963455335.1. Lineage (NCBI taxonomy): Eukaryota > Metazoa > Chordata > Mammalia > Carnivora > Mustelidae > Martes > Martes martes. The sequence continues at coordinate 14,031,153 of NC_137892.1, read as the reverse complement.
CTCCGTGCTTCTAGGGGTCACAGCCGCTTCTCTCCTAAAGGGTCAGAGTGGGGCTTGCTGTACCAAGGCGTCCCGCTGAAACAGTCCCATGGCAGGGGCTCGGCCCTTCGCCCGTCCGTTTCAGGCTGGCCTCCCTGCTCAGGGCGGTCCCCGGAGAGGTGGGCCTGCAGGCCGGCGTCGCCCTCCCGACCTCCCCGCGAGCCGGGTGTGCAGCCCGGTGCCCTCTTAACGCCGGCTCCGGTGGGCTCTACTGCGGGCGGGCGCCTGGCTCCACGAAGCGGGGCTGCCGCCAGAAGGCCTCCCGCAGCCTCGGAACGAGTAGGTTTGCTCTGCGGTGGGTCCGGCCGCTCGGTCTCAGCAGAAGCTGCTTCCGATGTCCTCGCGCGTGCAAAGCGGAGGCCGAGGTCGGGGGCCCCCTTCTAGGACGGCCCCCCACCTGAGGCCCGGCTGGCACCCTTCCTGCGGCTTCCGCCCCATCCTGCCGTGGCCCAGCTTGCTCCTTCGCCAAGGAGGCCTGCACGCGGAAGGCAGCTCGGCTTCAAGCTTGCCTCTCGGAGGGAAGGCTGTGGTGCTCGCTCGAGGTGAGCAGGCCTCGCGCTGAGAAGGCCTCCTTCTCCGTGCAGCGACGTGTGTGCGGACGTGGACGGGGATTGCATTCCACCCTGCCTTGTCTCTCCCAGGGAGGTCGAGGGGCTTGACCTACGGCGTCCCCTCCCACGGCGAGTCAGCTAACCGCTTCCCCGGGGAGGACGCGAGGCGCCGGCCCGGGAGAAGCCGGCCCCACGGCCCGGTCGCTCGGGCCTCACGAAGCGCGCCCTTCTCTCTCCTCCCCCTTCTCTCTTCTGACTCGTCTTTCCCTGGGTGGACGTTCTCCCCCGGAGCGCACCCTGGCTCGGTCTGGTGGGACCTGCTGTCTCCTTCGGTTTTCAGGCCCAGGCGTGCGACCGCCTTGACTCCCCGAAGCCGCTGTCGGCCCCGAGGTGCTGGCGGCACCCGCAGGTCCCTGGGGTGGAGGCCCCAGCCGGCAGGGTGTTTGCATCACTTTCCGCATCTGAGAGCAGGCGTGGTGCTTTTGGGGAAGGGGGAGCTGACAAAGCCCCCTCCGGGATGCGTGTTCCAGAGCCGAGGTTTGGGCGGCTTGCTCCGTGCTTCTAGGGGGTCACAGCCGCTTCTCTCCTAACGGGACGGAGTGGGGCTTGCTGGGTCAAGGCGTCCCCCTGAAACAGTCCCATGGCAGGGGCTCGGCCCTTCGCCTGTCCGTTTCAGGCTGGCCTCCCTGCTCAGGGAGTCACCCGGAGAGGTGGGCCTGCAGGCCGGCGTCGCCCTCCCGACCTCCCCGCGAGCCGGGTGTGCAGCCCGGTGCCCTCTGAAAGCCGGTTCCGGTGGGCTCGACTACGGGCTTGCGCCCGGCTCCGTGAAGCAGGACTGCCGCCAGAAGGCCTCCCGCAGCCTCGGAACGAGTGGGTTTGCTCTGCGGTGGGTCCGGCCGCTCGGTCCCAGCAGAAGCTGCTTCCGATGTCCTCGCGCGTTAGGACGGCCCCCCACCTGAGGCCCGGCTGGCACCCTTCCTGCGGCTTCCCCCCCATCCTGCCGCGGCCCAGCTTGCCGCTTCGCCAAGGAGGCCTGCACGCGGAAGGCAGCTCGGCTTCAAGCTTGCCTCTCGGAGGGAAGGCTGTGGTGCTCGCTCGAGGTGAACAGGCCTCGCGCTGAGAAGGCCTCCTTCTCCGTGCAGCGACGTGTGTGTGGACGTGGTCGGGGATGGCATTCCACCCTGCCTTGTCTCTCCCAGGGAGGTCCAGTGGCTTGACCTGCGGCGTCCCCACCCACGGCGAGTCAGCCGACCGCTTCCCCGGGGAGGACGCGAGGCGTCGGCCCGGGAGAAGTCGGCCCCACGGCCCGGGCGCTCGGGCCTCCCGAAGCGCGCCCTTCCTCTCTCCTGCCCGCTTCTCTCTTCGCACTCGTCTTTCCCTGGGCGGACGTACTCCCCCGGAGCACACCGTGGCTCGGCATGGAGGGACCTGCTGTCTCCTTCGGTTTTCAGGCCCAGGCGTGCGACCGCCTTGACTCCCCGAAGCCGCTGTCGGCCCCGAGGTGCTGGCGGCACCCGCAGGTCCCTGGGGTGGAGGCCCCAGCCGGCAGGGTATTTGCATCACTTTCCGCATCTGAGAGCAGGCGTGGTGCATTCGGGGAAGGGTGAGCTGACAGAGTCCCCTCCGGGAAGCGCGTTTCAGAGCCAGGGTTGGGCACCTTGCTCCGTGCTTCTAGGGGTCACAGCCGCTTCTCTCCTAAAGGGTCAGAGTGGGGCTTGCTGTGCCAAGGTGTCCCGCTGAAACAGTCCCATGGCAGGGTCTCGGCCCTTCGCCCGTCCGTTTCAGGCTGGCCTCCCTGCTCAGGGCGGTCCCCGGAGAGGTGGGCCTGCAGGCCGGCGTCGCCCTCCCGACCTCCCCGCGAGCCGGGTGTGCAGCCCGGTGCCCTCTGAACGCCGGCTCCGGTGGGCTCGACCGCGGGCGGGCGCCCGGCTCCTCGAAGCGGGGCTTCCGCCAGAAGGCCTCCCGCACCTCGGAACGAGTGGGTTTGCTCTGCGGTGGGTCCGGCCGCTCAGTCCCTGCAGAAGCTGCTTGCGATGTCCTTGCTCGTGCTTCGCTGAGGCCTAGGTCGGGGGCCCCATCCTAGACGGCCCCACACCTGAGGCCCGGCTTGCAGCCTTCCTGCGGATTCCGCCCCATCCTGCCGTGGCCCAGCTTGCCCCTTCGCCAAGGAGGCCTGCACGCGGAAGGCAGCTCGGCTTCAAGCTTGCCTCTCGGAGGGAAGGCTGTGGTGCTCGCTCGACGTGAACAGGCCTCGCGCTGAGAAGGCCTCCTTCTCCGTGCAGCGACGTGTGTGCGGACGTGGACGGGGATGGCATTCCACCCTGCCTTGTCTCTCCCAGGGAGGTCGAGGGGCTTGACCTACGGCGTCCCCTCCCACGGCGAGTCAGCTAACCGCTTCCCCGGGGAGGACGCGAGGCGTCGGTCCGGGAGAAGCCGGCCCCACGGCCCGGGCGCTCGGGCCTCACGAAGCGCGCCCTTCCTCTCTCCTGCCCGCTTCTCTCTTCGCACTCCTCTTTCCCTGGGTAGACGTTCTCCCCCGGAGCGCACCCTGGCTCGGTCTGGAGGGACCTGCTGTCTCCTTCGGTTTTCAGGCCCAGGCGTGCGACCGCCTTGACTCCCCGAAGCCGCTGTCGGCCCCGAGGTGCTGGCGGCACCCGCAGGTCCCTGGGGTGGAGGCCCCATCCGGCAGGGTGTTTGCATCGCTTTCTGCGTCGGAGAGCAGGCATGGTGCTGTCGGGGAAGGGGGAGCTGACAGAGTCCCCTCCGGGAAGCGCGTGCCAGAGCCCAGGGTTGGGCGCCTTGCTCCGTGCTTCTAGGGGTCACAGCCGCTTCTCTCCTAAAGGGTCAGAGTGGGGCTTGCTGTACCAAGGCGTCCCGCTGAAACAGTCCCATGGCAGGGGCTCGGCCCTTCGCCCGTCCGTTTCAGGCTGGCCTCCCTGCTCAGGGCGCCCCCCGGAGAGGTGGGCCTGCAGGCCGGCGTCGCCCTCCCGACCTCCCCGCGAGCCGGGTGTGCAGCCCGGTGCCCTCTGAACGCCGGCTCCGGTGGGCTCGACTACGGGCTTGCACCCGGCTCCGTGAAGCAGGACTGCCGCCAGAAGGCCTCCCGCAGCATCGGAACGAGTGGGTTTGCTCTGCGGTGGGTCCGGCCGCTCGGTCCCAGCAGAAGCTGCTTCTGATGTCCTCGCGCGTGCTTCGCAGAGGCCGAGGTCGGGGGCCCCCTTCTAGGACGGCCCCCCACCTGAGGCCCGGCTGGCAGCCTTCCTGCGGCTTCCGCCCCATCCTGCCGTGGCCCAGCTTGCCCCTTCGCCAAGGAGGCCTGCACGCGGAAGGCAGCTCGGCCTCAGGCTTGCCTCTCGGAGGGAAGGCTGTGGTGCTCGCTCGAGGTGAACAGGCCTCGCGCTGAGAAGGCCTCCTTCTCCGTGCAGCGACGTGTGTGCGGACGTGGACGGGGATGGCATTCCACCCTGCCTTGTCTCTCCCAGGGAGGTTAAGGGGCTTGACCTACCGCGTCCCCTCCCACGGCGAGTCAGCTAACTGCTTCCCCGGGGAGGACCGAGGCGCCGGCCCGGGAGAAGCCGGCCCCGCGGCCCGGGCGCTCGGGCCTCACGAAGCGCGCCCTTCCTCTCTCCTGCCCGCTTCTCTCTTCGCACTCCTCTTTCCCTGGGCGGACGTTCTCCCCCGGAGCGCACCCTGGCTCGGTCTGGAGGGTCCTGCTGTCTCCTTTGGTTTTCAGGCCCAGGCGTGGGACCGCCTTGACTCCCCGAAGCCGCTGTCGGCCCCGAGGTGCTGGCGGCACCCGCAGGTCCCTGGGGTGGAGGCCCCATCCGGCAGGGTGTTTGCATCGCTTTCCGCGTCGGAGAGCAGGCATGGTGCTTTCGGGGAAGGGGGAGCTGACAGAGTACCCTCCGGGAAGCGCGTGCCAGAGCCGAGGGTTGGGCACCTTGCTCCGTGCTTCTAGGGGTCACAGCCGCTTCTCTCCTAAAGGGTCAGAGTGGGGCTTGCTGTACCAAGGCGTCCCGCTGAAACAGTCCCATGGCAGGGGCTCGGCCCTTCGCCCGTCCGTTTCAGGCTGGCCTCCCTGCTCAGGGCGGTCCCCGGAGAGGTGGGCCTGCAGGCCGGCGTCGCCCTCCCGACCTCCCCGCGAGCCGGGTGTGCAGCCCGGTGCCCTCTTAACGCCGGCTCCGGTGGGCTCTACTGCGGGCGGGCGCCTGGCTCCACGAAGCGGGGCTGCCGCCAGAAGGCCTCCCGCAGCCTCGGAACGAGTAGGTTTGCTCTGCGGTGGGTCCGGCCGCTCGGTCTCAGCAGAAGCTGCTTCCGATGTCCTCGCGCGTGCAAAGCGGAGGCCGAGGTCGGGGGCCCCCTTCTAGGACGGCCCCCCACCTGAGGCCCGGCTGGCACCCTTCCTGCGGCTTCCGCCCCATCCTGCCGTGGCCCAGCTTGCTCCTTCGCCAAGGAGGCCTGCACGCGGAAGGCAGCTCGGCTTCAAGCTTGCCTCTCGGAGGGAAGGCTGTGGTGCTCGCTCGAGGTGAGCAGGCCTCGCGCTGAGAAGGCCTCCTTCTCCGTGCAGCGACGTGTGTGCGGACGTGGACGGGGATTGCATTCCACCCTGCCTTGTCTCTCCCAGGGAGGTCGAGGGGCTTGACCTACGGCGTCCCCTCCCACGGCGAGTCAGCTAACCGCTTCCCCGGGGAGGACGCGAGGCGCCGGCCCGGGAGAAGCCGGCCCCACGGCCCGGGCGCTCGGGCCTCACGAAGCGCGCCCTTCTCTCTCCTCCCCCTTCTCTCTTCTGACTCGTCTTTCCCTGGGTGGACGTTCTCCCCCGGAGCGCACCCTGGCTCGGTCTGGTGGGACCTGCTGTCTCCTTCGGTTTTCAGGCCCAGGCGTGCGACCGCCTTGACTCCCCGAAGCCGCTGTCGGCCCCGAGGTGCTGGCGGCACCCGCAGGTCCCTGGGGTGGAGGCCCCAGCCGGCAGGGTGTTTGCATCACTTTCCGCATCTGAGAGCAGGCGTGGTGCTTTTGGGGAAGGGGGAGCTGACAAAGCCCCCTCCGGGATGCGTGTTCCAGAGCCGAGGTTTGGGCGGCTTGCTCCGTGCTTCTAGGGGGTCACAGCCGCTTCTCTCCTAACGGGACGGAGTGGGGCTTGCTGGGTCAAGGCGTCCCCCTGAAACAGTCCCATGGCAGGGGCTCGGCCCTTCGCCTGTCCGTTTCAGGCTGGCCTCCCTGCTCAGGGAGTCACCCGGAGAGGTGGGCCTGCAGGCCGGCGTCGCCCTCCCGACCTCCCCGCGAGCCGGGTGTGCAGCCCGGTGCCCTCTGAAAGCCGGTTCCGGTGGGCTCGACTACGGGCTTGCGCCCGGCTCCGTGAAGCAGGACTGCCGCCAGAAGGCCTCCCGCAGCCTCGGAACGAGTGGGTTTGCTCTGCGGTGGGTCCGGCCGCTCGGTCCCAGCAGAAGCTGCTTCCGATGTCCTCGCGCGTTAGGACGGCCCCCCACCTGAGGCCCGGCTGGCACCCTTCCTGCGGCTTCCCCCCCATCCTGCCGCGGCCCAGCTTGCCCCTTCGCCAAGGAGGCCTGCACGCGGAAGGCAGCTCGGCCTCAGGCTTGCCTCTCGGAGGGAAGGCTGTGGTGCTCGCTCGAGGTGAACAGGCCTCGCGCTGAGAAGGCCTCCTTCTCCGTGCAGCGACGTGTGTGCGGACGTGGACGGGGATGGCATTCCACCCTGCCTTGTCTCTCCCAGGGAGGTTAAGGGGCTTGACCTACCGCGTCCCCTCCCACGGCGAGTCAGCTAACTGCTTCCCCGGGGAGGACCGAGGCGCCGGCCCGGGAGAAGCCGGCCCCGCGGCCCGGGCGCTCGGGCCTCACGAAGCGCGCCCTTCCTCTCTCCTGCCCGCTTCTCTCTTCGCACTCCTCTTTCCCTGGGCGGACGTTCTCCCCCGGAGCGCACCCTGGCTCGGTCTGGAGGGTCCTGCTGTCTCCTTTGGTTTTCAGGCCCAGGCGTGCGACCGCCTTGACTCCCCGAAGCCGCTGTCGGCCCCGAGGTGCTGGCGGCACCCGCAGGTCCCTGGGGTGGAGGCCCCATCCGGCAGGGTGTTTGCATCGCTTTCCGCGTCGGAGAGCAGGCATGGTGCTTTCGGGGAAGGGGGAGCTGACAGAGTACCCTCCGGGAAGCGCGTGCCAGAGCCGAGGGTTGGGCACCTTGCTCCGTGCTTCTAGGGGTCACAGCCGCTTCTCTCCTAAAGGGTCAGAGTGGGGCTTGCTGTACCAAGGCGTCCCGCTGAAACAGTCCCATGGCAGGGGCTCGGCCCTTCGCCCGTCCGTTTCAGGCTGGCCTCCCTGCTCAGGGCGGTCCCCGGAGAGGTGGGCCTGCAGGCCGGCGTCGCCCTCCCGACCTCCCCGCGAGCCGGGTGTGCAGCCCGGTGCCCTCTTAACGCCGGCTCCGGTGGGCTCTACTGCGGGCGGGCGCCCGGCTCCACGAAGCGGGGCTGCCGCCAGAAGGCCTCCCGCAGCCTCGGAACGAGTAGGTTTGCTCTGCGGTGGGTCCGGCCGCTCGGTCTCAGCAGAAGCTGCTTCCGATGTCCTCGCGCGTGCAAAGCGGAGGCCGAGGTCGGGGGCCCCCTTCTAGGACGGCCCCCCACCTGAGGCCCGGCTGGCACCCTTCCTGCGGCTTCCGCCCCATCCTGCCGTGGCCCAGCTTGCTCCTTCGCCAAGGAGGCCTGCACGCGGAAGGCAGCTCGGCTTCAAGCTTGCCTCTCGGAGGGAAGGCTGTGGTGCTCGCTCGAGGTGAGCAGGCCTCGCGCTGAGAAGGCCTCCTTCTCCGTGCAGCGACGTGTGTGCGGACGTGGACGGGGATTGCATTCCACCCTGCCTTGTCTCTCCCAGGGAGGTCGAGGGGCTTGACCTACGGCGTCCCCTCCCACGGCGAGTCAGCTAACCGCTTCCCCGGGGAGGACGCGAGGCGCCGGCCCGGGAGAAGCCGGCCCCACGGCCCGGTCGCTCGGGCCTCACGAAGCGCGCCCTTCTCTCTCCTCCCCCTTCTCTCTTCTGACTCGTCTTTCCCTGGGTGGACGTTCTCCCCCGGAGCGCACCCTGGCTCGGTCTGGTGGGACCTGCTGTCTCCTTCGGTTTTCAGGCCCAGGCGTGCGACCGCCTTGACTCCCCGAAGCCGCTGTCGGCCCCGAGGTGCTGGCGGCACCCGCAGGTCCCTGGGGTGGAGGCCCCAGCCGGCAGGGTGTTTGCATCACTTTCCGCATCTGAGAGCAGGCGTGGTGCTTTTGGGGAAGGGGGAGCTGACAAAGCCCCCTCCGGGATGCGTGTTCCAGAGCCGAGGTTTGGGCGGCTTGCTCCGTGCTTCTAGGGGGTCACAGCCGCTTCTCTCCTAACGGGACGGAGTGGGGCTTGCTGGGTCAAGGCGTCCCCCTGAAACAGTCCCATGGCAGGGGCTCGGCCCTTCGCCTGTCCGTTTCAGGCTGGCCTCCCTGCTCAGGGCGTCACCCGGAGAGGTGGGCCTGCAGGCCGGCGTCGCCCTCCCGACCTCCCCGCGAGCCGGGTGTGCAGCCCGGTGCCCTCTGAAAGCCGGTTCCGGTGGGCTCGACTACGGGCTTGCGCCCGGCTCCGTGAAGCAGGACTGCCGCCAGAAGGCCTCCCGCAGCCTCGGAACGAGTGGGTTTGCTCTGCGGTGGGTCCGGCCGCTCGGTCCCAGCAGAAGCTGCTTCCGATGTCCTCGCGCGTTAGGACGGCCCCCCACCTGAGGCCCGGCTGGCACCCTTCCTGCGGCTTCCCCCCATCCTGCCGCGGCCCAGCTTGCCCCTTCGCCAAGGAGGCCTGCACGCGGAAGGCAGCTCGGCTTCAAGCTTGCCTCTCGGAGGGAAGGCTGTGGTGCTCGCTCGAGGTGAACAGGCCTCGCGCTGAGAAGGCCTCCTTCTCCGTGCAGCGACGTGTGTGTGGACGTGGTCGGGGATGGCATTCCACCCTGCCTTGTCTCTCCCAGGGAGGTCCAGTGGCTTGACCTGCGGCGTCCCCACCCACGGCGAGTCAGCCGACCGCTTCCCCGGGGAGGACGCGAGGCGTCGGCCCGGGAGAAGTCGGCCCCACGGCCCGGGCGCTCGGGCCGAACGAAGCGCGCCCTTCCTCTCTCCTGCCCGCTTCTCTCTTCGCACTCGTCTTTCCCTGGGCGGACGTACTCCCCCGGAGCACACCGTGGCTCGGCCTGGACGGACCTGCTGTCTCCTTCGGTTTTCAGGCCCAGGCGTGCGACCGCCTTGACTCCCCGAAGCCGCTGTCGGCCCCGAGGTGCTGGCGGCACCCGCAGGTCCCTGGGGTGGAGGCCCCAGCCGGCAGGGTATTTGCATCACTTTCCGCATCTGAGAGCAGGCGTGGTGCATTCGGGGAAGGGTGAGCTGACAGAGTCCCCTCCGGGAAGCGCGTTTCAGAGCCAGGGTTGGGCACCTTGCTCCGTGCTTCTAGGGGTCACAGCCGCTTCTCTCCTAAAGGGTCAGAGTGGGGCTTGCTGTGCCAAGGTGTCCCGCTGAAACAGTCCCATGGCAGGGTCTCGGCCCTTCGCCCGTCCGTTTCAGGCTGGCCTCCCTGCTCAGGGCGGTCCCCGGAGAGGTGGGCCTGCAGGCCGGCGTCGCCCTCCCGACCTCCCCGCGAGCCGGGTGTGCAGCCCGGTGCCCTCTTAACGCCGGCTCCGGTGGGCTCGACCGCGGGCGGGCGCCCGGCTCCTCGAAGCGGGGCTTCCGCCAGAAGGCCTCCCGCACCTCGGAACGAGTAGGTTTGCTCTGCGGTGGGTCCGGCCGCTCAGTCCCTGCAGAAGCTGCTTGTGATGTCCTCGCTCGTGCTTCGCTGAGGCCTAGGTCGGGGGCCCCATCCTAGACGGCCCCAAACCTGAGGCCCGGCTGGCACCCTTCCTGCGGCTTCCGCCCCATCCTGCCGTGGCCCAGCTTGCCCCTTCGCCAAGGAGGCCTGCACGCGGAAGGCAGCTCGGCTTCAAGCTTGCCTCTCGGAGGGAAGGCTGTGGTGCTCGCTCGACGTGAACAGGCCTCGCGCTGAGAAGGCCTCCTTCTCCGTGCAGCGACGTGTGTGCGGACGTGGACGGGGATGGCATTCCACCCTGCCTTGTCTCTCCCAGGGAGGTCGAGGGGCTTGACCTACGGCGTCCCCTCCCACGGCGAGTCAGCTAACCGCTTCCCCGGGGAGGACGCGAGGCGTCGGTCCGGGAGAAGCCGGCCCCACGGCCCGGGCGCTCGGGCCTCACGAAGCGCGCCCTTCCTCTCTCCTGCCCGCTTCTCTCTTCGCACTCCTCTTTCCCTGGGTAGACGTTCTCCCCCGGAGCGCACCCTGGCTCGGTCTGGAGGGACCTGCTGTCTCCTTCGGTTTTCAGGCCCAGGCGTGCGACCGCCTTGACTCCCCGAAGCCGCTGTCGGCCCCGAGGTGCTGGCGGCACCCGCAGGTCCCTGGGGTGGAGGCCCCATCCGGCAGGGTGTTTGCATCGCTTTCTGCGTCGGAGAGCAGGCATGGTGCTGTCGGGGAAGGGGGAGCTGACAGAGTCCCCTCCGGGAAGCACGTGCCAGAGCCGAGGGTTGGGCGCCTTGCTCCGTGCTTCTAGGGGTCACAGCCGCTTCTCTCCTAAAGGGTCAGAGTGGGGCTTGCTGTGCCAAGGCGTCCCGCTGAAACAGTCCCATGGCAGGGGCTCGGCCCTTCGCCCGTCCGTTTCAGGCTGGCCTCCCTGCTCAGGGCGGTCCCCGGAGAGGTGGGCCTGCAGGCCGGCGTCGCCCTCCCGGCCTCCCCGCGAGCCGGGTGTGCAGCCCGGTGACCTCTGAACGCCGGCTCCGGTGGGCTCGACTACGGGCTTGCGCCCGGCTCCGTGAAGCACGACTGCCGCCAGAAGGCCTCCCGCAGCCTCGGAACGAGTGGGTTTGCTCTGCGGTGGGTCCGGCCGCTCGGTCCCAGCAGAAGCTGCTTCCGATGTCCTCGCGCGTGCTTCGCGGAGGCCGAGGTCGGGGGCCCCCTTCTAGGACGGCCCCCCACCTGAGGCCCGGCTGGCACCCTTCCTGCGGCTTCCGCCCCATCCTGCCGTGGCCCAGCTTGCCCCTTCGCCAAGGAGGCCTGCACGCGGAAGGCAGCTCGGCCTCAGGCTTGCCTCTCGGAGGGAAGGCTGTGGTGCTCGCTCGAGGTGAACAGGCCTCGCGCTGAGAAGGCCTCCTTCTCCGTGCAGCGACGTGTGTGCGGACGTGGACGGGGATGGCATTCCACCCTGCCTTGTCTCTCCCAGGGAGGTTAAGGGGCTTGACCTACCGCGTCCCCTCCCACGGCGAGTCAGCTAACCGCTTCCCCGGGGAGGACCGAGGCGCCGGCCCGGGAGAAGCCGGCCCCGCGGCCCGGGCGCTCGGGCCTCACGAAGCGCGCCCTTCCTCTCTCCTGCCCGCTTCTCTCTTCGCACTCCTCTTTCCCTGGGCGGACGTTCTCCCCCGGAGCGCACCCTGGCTCGGTCTGGAGGGTCCTGCTGTCTCCTTTGGTTTTCAGGCCCAGGCTTGCGACCGCCTGGACTCCCCGAAGCCGCTGTCGGCCCCGAGGTGCTGGCGGCACCCGCAGGTCCCTGGGGTGGAGGCCCCAGCCGGCAGGGTGTTTGAATCACTTTCCGCATCTGAGAGCAGGCGTGGTGCATTCGGGGAAGGGGGAGCTGACAGAGTCCCCTCCGGGAAGCGCGTTTCAGAGCCAGGGTTGGGCACCTTGCTCCGTGCTTCTAGGGGTCACAGCCGCTTCTCTCCTAAAGGGTCAGAGTGGGGCTTGCTGTGCCAAGGTGTCCCGCTGAAACAGTCCCATGGCAGGGTCTCGGCCCTTCGCCCGTCCGTTTCAGGCTGGCCTCCCTGCTCAGGGCGGTCCCCGGAGAGGTGGGCCTGCAGGCCGGCGTCGCCCTCCCGGCCTCCCCGCGAGCCGGGTGTGCAGCCCGGTGACCTCTGAACGCCGGCTCCGGTGGGCTCGACCGCGGGCGGGCGCCCGGCTCCTCGAAGCGGGGCTTCCGCCAGAAGGCCTCCCGCACCTCGGAACGAGTGGGTTTGCTCTGCGGTGGGTCCGGCCGCTCAGTCCCTGCAGAAGCTGCTTGCGATGTCCTTGCTCGTGCTTCGCTGAGGCCTAGGTCGGGGGCCCCATCCTAGACGGCCCCACACCTGAGGCCCGGCTTGCAGCCTTCCTGCGGATTCCGCCCCATCCTGCCGTGGCCCAGCTTGCCCCTTCGCCAAGGAGGCCTGCACGCGGAAGGCAGCTCGGCTTCAAGCTTGCCTCTCGGAGGGAAGGCTGTGGTGCTCGCTCGACGTGAACAGGCCTCGCGCTGAGAAGGCCTCCTTCTCCGTGCAGCGACGTGTGTGCGGACGTGGACGGGGATGGCATTCCACCCTGCCTTGTCTCTCCCAGGGAGGTCGAGGGGCTTGACCTACGGCGTCCCCTCCCACGGCGAGTCAGCTAACCGCTTCCCCGGGGAGGACGCGAGGCGTCGGTCCGGGAGAAGCCGGCCCCACGGCCCGGGCGCTCGGGCCTCACGAAGCGCGCCCTTCCTCTCTCCTGCCCGCTTCTCTCTTCGCACTCCTCTTTCCCTGGGTAGACGTTCTCCCCCGGAGCGCACCCTGGCTCGGTCTGGAGGGACCTGCTGTCTCCTTCGGTTTTCAGGCCCAGGCGTGCGACCGCCTTGACTCCCCGAAGCCGCTGTCGGCCCCGAGGTGCTGGCGGCACCCGCAGGTCCCTGGGGTGGAGGCCCCATCCGGCAGGGTGTTTGCATCGCTTTCTGCGTCGGAGAGCAGGCATGGTGCTGTCGGGGAAGGGGGAGCTGACAGAGTCCCCTCCGGGAAGCACGTGCCAGAGCCGAGGGTTGGGCGCCTTGCTCCGTGCTTCTAGGGGTCACAGCCGCTTCTCTCCTAAAGGGTCAGAGTGGGGCTTGCTGTACCAAGGCGTCCCGCTGAAACAGTCCCATGGCAGGGGCTCGGCCCTTCGCCCGTCCGTTTCAGGCTGGCCTCCCTGCTCAGGGCGCCCCCCGGAGAGGTGGGCCTGCAGGCCGGCGTCGCCCTCCCGACCTCCCCGCGAGCCGGGTGTGCAGCCCGGTGCCCTCTGAACGCCGGCTCCGGTGGGCTCGACTACGGGCTTGCACCCGGCTCCGTGAAGCAGGACTGCCGCCAGAAGGCCTCCCGCAGCATCGGAACGAGTGGGTTTGCTCTGCGGTGGGTCCGGCCGCTCGGTCCCAGCAGAAGCTGCTTCCGATGTCCTCGCGCGTGCTTCGCGGAGGCCGAGGTCGGGGGCCCCCTTCTAGGACGGCCCCCCACCTGAGGCCCGGCTGGCACCCTTCCTGCGGCTTCCGCCCCATCCTGCCGTGGCCCAGCTTGCCCCTTCGCCAAGGAGGCCTGCACGCGGAAGGCAGCTCGGCCTCAGGCTTGCCTCTCGGAGGGAAGGCTGTGGTGCTCGCTCGAGGTGAACAGGCCTCGCGCTGAGAAGGCCTCCTTCTCCGTGCAGCGACGTGTGTGCGGACGTGGACGGGGATGGCATTCCACCCTGCCTTGTCTCTCCCAGGGAGGTTAAGGGGCTTGACCTACCGCGTCCCCTCCCACGGCGAGTCAGCTAACCGCTTCCCCGGGGAGGACCGAGGCGCCGGCCCGGGAGAAGCCGGCCCCGCGGCCCGGGCGCTCGGGCCTCACGAAGCGCGCCCTTCCTCTCTCCTGCCCGCTTCTCTCTTCGCACTCCTCTTTCCCTGGGCGGACGTTCTCCCCCGGAGCGCACCCTGGCTCGGTCTGGAGGGTCCTGCTGTCTCCTTTGGTTTTCAGGCCCAGGCTTGCGACCGCCTTGACTCCCCGAAGCCGCTGTCGGCCCCGAGGTGCTGGCGGCACCCGCAGGTCCCTGGGGTGGAGGCCCCAGCCGGCAGGGTGTTTGAATCACTTTCCGCATCTGAGAGCAGGCGTGGTGCATTCGGGGAAGGGGGAGCTGACAGAGTCCCCTCCGGGAAGCGCGTTTCAGAGCCAGGGTTGGGCACCTTGCTCCGTGCTTCTAGGGGTCACAGCCGCTTCTCTCCTAAAGGGTCAGAGTGGGGCTTGCTGTGCCAAGGTGTCCCGCTGAAACAGTCCCATGGCAGGGTCTCGGCCCTTCGCCCGTCCGTTTCAGGCTGGCCTCCCTGCTCAGGGCGGTCCCCGGAGAGGTGGGCCTGCAGGCCGGCGTCGACCTCCCGACCTCCCCGCGAGCCGGGTGTGCAGCCCGGTGCCCTCTTAACGCCGGCTCCGGTGGGCTCTACTGCGGGCGGGCGCCCGGCTCCACGAAGCGGGGCTGCCGCCAGAAGGCCTCCCGCAGCCTCGGAACGAGTAGGTTTGCTCTGCGGTGGGTCCGGCCGCTCGGTCTCAGCAGAAGCTGCTTCCGATGTCCTCGCGCGTGCAAAGCGGAGGCCGAGGTCGGGGGCCCCCTTCTAGGACGGCCCCCCACCTGAGGCCCGGCTGGCACCCTTCCTGCGGCTTCCGCCCCATCCTGCCGTGGCCCAGCTTGCTCCTTCGCCAAGGAGGCCTGCACGCGGAAGGCAGCTCGGCTTCAAGCTTGCCTCTCGGAGGGAAGGCTGTGGTGCTCGCTCGAGGTGAGCAGGCCTCGCGCTGAGAAGGCCTCCTTCTCCGTGCAGCGACGTGTGTGCGGACGTGGACGGGGATTGCATTCCACCCTGCCTTGTCTCTCCCAGGGAGGTCGAGGGGCTTGACCTACGGCGTCCCCTCCCACGGCGAGTCAGCTAACCGCTTCCCCGGGGAGGACGCGAGGCGCCGGCCCGGGAGAAGCCGGCCCCACGGCCCGGGCGCTCGGGCCTCACGAAGCGCGCCCTTCTCTCTCCTCCCCCTTCTCTCTTCTGACTCGTCTTTCCCTGGGTGGACGTTCTCCCCCGGAGCGCACCCTGGCTCGGTCTGGTGGGACCTGCTGTCTCCTTCGGTTTTCAGGCCCAGGCGTGCGACCGCCTTGACTCCCCGAAGCCGCTGTCGGCCCCGAGGTGCTGGCGGCACCCGCAGGTCCCTGGGGTGGAGGCCCCAGCCGGCAGGGTGTTTGCATCACTTTCCGCATCTGAGAGCAGGCGTGGTGCTTTTGGGGAAGGGGGAGCTGACAAAGCCCCCTCCGGGATGCGTGTTCCAGAGCCGAGGTTTGGGCGGCTTGCTTCGTGCTTCTAGGGGGTCACAGCCGCTTCTCTCCTAACGGGACGGAGTGGGGCTTGCTGGGTCAAGGCGTCCCCCTGAAACAGTCCCATGGCAGGGGCTCGGCCCTTCGCCTGTCCGTTTCAGGCTGGCCTCCCTGCTCAGGGCGTCACCCGGAGAGGTGGGCCTGCAGGCCGGCGTCGCCCTCCCGACCTCCCCGCGAGCCGGGTGTGCAGCCCGGTGCCCTCTGAAAGCCGGTTCCGGTGGGCTCGACTACGGGCTTGCGCCCGGCTCCGTGAAGCAGGACTGCCGCCAGAAGGCCTCCCGCAGCCTCGGAACGAGTGGGTTTGCTCTGCGGTGGGTCCGGCCGCTCGGTCCCAGCAGAAGCTGCTTCCGATGTCCTCGCGCGTTAGGACGGCCCCCCACCTGAGGCCCGGCTGGCACCCTTCCTGCGGCTTCCGCCCCATCCTGCCGCGGCCCAGCTTGCCCCTTCGCCAAGGAGGCCTGCACGCGGAAGGCAGCTCGGCTTCAAGCTTGCCTCTCGGAGGGAAGGCTGTGGTGCTCGCTCGAGGTGAACAGGCCTCGCGCTGAGAAGGCCTCCTTCTCCGTGCAGCGACGTGTGTGCGGACGTGGTCGGGGATGGCATTCCACCCTGCCTTGTCTCTCCCAGGGAGGTCCAGTGGCTTGACCTGCGGCGTCCCCACCCACGGCGAGTCAGCCAACCGCTTCCCCGGGGAGGACGCGAGGCGTCGGCCCGGGAGAAGTCGGCCCCACGGCCCGGGCGCTCGGGCCTCCCGAAGCGTGCCCTTCCTCTCTCCTGCCCGCTTCTCTCTTCGCACTCGTCTTTCCCTGGGCGGACGTACTCCCCCGGAGCACACCGTGGCTCGGCATGGAGGGACCTGCTGTCTCCTTCGGTTTTCAGGCCCAGGCGTGCGACCGCCTTGACTCCCCGAAGCCGCTGTCGGCCCCGAGGTGCTGGCGGCACCCGCAGGTCCCTGGGGTGGAGGCCCCAGCCGGCAGCGTATTTGCATCACTTTCCGCATCTGAGAGCAGGCGTGGTGCATTCGGGGAAGGGGGAGCTGACAGAGTCCCCTCCGGGAAGCGCGTTTCAGAGCCAGGGTTGGGCACCTTGCTCCGTGCTTCTAGGGGTCACAGCCGCTTCTCTCCTAAAGGGTCAGAGTGGGGCTTGCTGTGCCAAGGTGTCCCGCTGAAACAGTCCCATGGCAGGGTCTCGGCCCTTCGCCCGTCCGTTTCAGGCTGGCCTCCCTGCTCAGGGCGGTCCCCGGAGAGGTGGGCCTGCAGGCCGGCGTCGCCCTCCCGGCCTCCCCGCGAGCCGGGTGTGCAGCCCGGTGACCTCTGAACGCCGGCTCCGGTGGGCTCGACTACGGGCTTGCGCCCGGCTCCGTGAAGCAGGACTGCCGCCAGAAGGCCTCCCGCAGCCTCGGAACGAGGAGGTTTGCTCTGCGGTGGGTCCGGCCGCTCGGTCCCAGCAGAAGCTGCTTCCGATGTCCTCGCGCGTGCTTCGCGGAGGCCGAGGTCGGGGGCCCCCTTCTAGGACGGCCCCCCACCTGAGGCCCGGCTGGCACCCTTCCTGCGGCTTCCGCCCCATCCTGCCGTGGCCCAGCTTGCCCCTTCGCCAAGGAGGCCTGCACGCGGAAGGCAGCTCGGCCTCAGGCTTGCCTCTCGGAGGGAAGGCTGTGGTGCTCGCTCGAGGTGAACAGGCCTCGCGCTGAGAAGGCCTCCTTCTCCTTGCAGCGACGTGTGTGCGGACGTGCACGTGGATGGCATTCCACCCTGCCTTGTCTCTCCCAGGGAGGTCGAGGGGCTTGACCTGCGGCGTCCCCACGCACGGCGAGTCAGCCAACCGCTTCCCCGGGGAGGACGCGAGGCGTCGGTCCGGGAGAAGCCGGCCCCACGGCCCGGGCGCTCGGGCCTCACGAAGCGCGCCCTTCCTCTCTCCTGCCCGCTTCTCTCTTCGCACTCGTCTTTCCCTAGGCGGACGTTCTCCCCCGGAGTGCACCGTGGCTCGGCCTGGACGGACCTGCTGTCTCCTTCAGTTTTCAGGCCCAGGCTTGCGACCGCCTGGACTCCCCGAAGCCGCTGTCGGCCCCGAGGTGCTGGCGGCACCCGCAGGTCCCTGGGGTGGAGGCCCCAGCCGGCAGGGTGTTTGAATCACTTTCCGCATCTGAGAGCAGGCGTGGTGCATTCGGGGAAGGGGGAGCTGACAGAGTCCCCTCCGGGAAGCGC
Source organism: Martes martes (assembly GCF_963455335.1). NCBI lineage: Eukaryota > Metazoa > Chordata > Mammalia > Carnivora > Mustelidae > Martes > Martes martes. The sequence continues at coordinate 14,014,188 of NC_137892.1, read as the reverse complement.
GTTTCAGAGCCAGGGTTGGGCACCTTGCTCCGTGCTTCTAGGGGTCACAGCCGCTTCTCTCCTAAAGGGTCAGAGTGGGGCTTGCTGTGCCAAGGTGTCCCGCTGAAACAGTCCCATGGCAGGGTCTCGGCCCTTCGCCCGTCCGTTTCAGGCTGGCCTCCCTGCTCAGGGCGCCACCCGGACAGGAGGGCCTGCAGGCCGGCGTCGCCCTCCCGACCTCCCCGCGAGCCGGGTGTGCAGCCCGGTGCCCTCTGAATGCCGGCTCCGGTGGGCTCGACCGCGGGCGGGCGCCCGGCTCCTCGAAGCGGGGCTTCCGCCAGAAGGCCTCCCGCACCTCGGAACGAGTGGGTTTGCTCTGCGGTGGGTCCGGCCGCTCAGTCCCTGCAGAAGCTGCTTGCGATGTCCTTGCTCGTGCTTCGCTGAGGCCTAGGTCGGGGGCCCCATCCTAGACGGCCCCACACCTGAGGCCCGGCTTGCAGCCTTCCTGCGGCTTCCGCCCCATCCTGCCGTGGCCCAGCTTGCCCCTTCGCCAAGGAGGCCTGCACGCGGAAGGCAGCTCGGCTTCAAGCTTGCCTCTCGGAGGGAAGGCTGTGGTGCTCGCTCGACGTGAACAGGCCTCGCGCTGAGAAGGCCTCCTTCTCCGTGCAGCGACGTGTGTGCGGACGTGGACGGGGATGGCATTCCACCCTGCCTTGTCTCTCCCAGGGAGGTCGAGGGGCTTGACCTACGGCGTCCCCTCCCACGGCGAGTCAGCTAACCGCTTCCCCGGGGAGGACGCGAGGCGCCGGCCCGGGAGAAGCCGGCCCCACGGCCCGGGCGCTCGGGCCTCACGAAGCGCGCCCTTCTCTCTCCTCCCCCTTCTCTCTTCTGACTCGTCTTTCCCTGGGTGGACGTTCTCCCCCGGAGCGCACCCTGGCTCGGTCTGGTGGGACCTGCTGTCTCCTTCGGTTTTCAGGCCCAGGCGTGCGACCGCCTTGACTCCCCGAAGCCGCTGTCGGCCCCGAGGTGCTGGCGGCACCCGCAGGTCCCTGGGGTGGAGGCCCCAGCCGGCAGGGTGTTTGCATCACTTTCCGCATCTGAGAGCAGGCGTGGTGCTTTTGGGGAAGGGGGAGCTGACAAAGCCCCCTCCGGGATGCGTGTTCCAGAGCCGAGGTTTGGGCGGCTTGCTCCGTGCTTCTAGGGGGTCACAGCCGCTTCTCTCCTAACGGGACGGAGTGGGGCTTGCTGGGTCAAGGCGTCCCCCTGAAACAGTCCCATGGCAGGGGCTCGGCCCTTCGCCTGTCCGTTTCAGGCTGGCCTCCCTGCTCAGGGAGTCACCCGGAGAGGTGGGCCTGCAGGCCGGCGTCGCCCTCCCGACCTCCCCGCGAGCCGGGTGTGCAGCCCGGTGCCCTCTGAAAGCCGGTTCCGGTGGGCTCGACTACGGGCTTGCGCCCGGCTCCGTGAAGCAGGACTGCCGCCAGAAGGCCTCCCGCAGCCTCGGAACGAGTGGGTTTGCTCTGCGGTGGGTCCGGCCGCTCGGTCCCAGCAGAAGCTGCTTCCGATGTCCTCGCGCGTTAGGACGGCCCCCCACCTGAGGCCCGGCTGGCACCCTTCCTGCGGCTTCCCCCCCATCCTGCCGCGGCCCAGCTTGCCCCTTCGCCAAGGAGGCCTGCACGCGGAAGGCAGCTCGGCCTCAGGCTTGCCTCTCGGAGGGAAGGCTGTGGTGCTCGCTCGAGGTGAACAGGCCTCGCGCTGAGAAGGCCTCCTTCTCCGTGCAGCGACGTGTGTGCGGACGTGGACGGGGATGGCATTCCACCCTGCCTTGTCTCTCCCAGGGAGGTTAAGGGGCTTGACCTACCGCGTCCCCTCCCACGGCGAGTCAGCTAACTGCTTCCCCGGGGAGGACCGAGGCGCCGGCCCGGGAGAAGCCGGCCCCGCGGCCCGGGCGCTCGGGCCTCACGAAGCGCGCCCTTCCTCTCTCCTGCCCGCTTCTCTCTTCGCACTCCTCTTTCCCTGGGCGGACGTTCTCCCCCGGAGCGCACCCTGGCTCGGTCTGGAGGGTCCTGCTGTCTCCTTTGGTTTTCAGGCCCAGGCGTGCGACCGCCTTGACTCCCCGAAGCCGCTGTCGGCCCCGAGGTGCTGGCGGCACCCGCAGGTCCCTGGGGTGGAGGCCCCATCCGGCAGGGTGTTTGCATCGCTTTCCGCGTCGGAGAGCAGGCATGGTGCTTTCGGGGAAGGGGGAGCTGACAGAGTACCCTCCGGGAAGCGCGTGCCAGAGCCGAGGGTTGGGCACCTTGCTCCGTGCTTCTAGGGGTCACAGCCGCTTCTCTCCTAAAGGGTCAGAGTGGGGCTTGCTGTACCAAGGCGTCCCGCTGAAACAGTCCCATGGCAGGGGCTCGGCCCTTCGCCCGTCCGTTTCAGGCTGGCCTCCCTGCTCAGGGCGGTCCCCGGAGAGGTGGGCCTGCAGGCCGGCGTCGCCCTCCCGACCTCCCCGCGAGCCGGGTGTGCAGCCCGGTGCCCTCTTAACGCCGGCTCCGGTGGGCTCTACTGCGGGCGGGCGCCCGGCTCCACGAAGCGGGGCTGCCGCCAGAAGGCCTCCCGCAGCCTCGGAACGAGTAGGTTTGCTCTGCGGTGGGTCCGGCCGCTCGGTCTCAGCAGAAGCTGCTTCCGATGTCCTCGCGCGTGCAAAGCGGAGGCCGAGGTCGGGGGCCCCCTTCTAGGACGGCCCCCCACCTGAGGCCCGGCTGGCACCCTTCCTGCGGCTTCCGCCCCATCCTGCCGTGGCCCAGCTTGCTCCTTCGCCAAGGAGGCCTGCACGCGGAAGGCAGCTCGGCTTCAAGCTTGCCTCTCGGAGGGAAGGCTGTGGTGCTCGCTCGAGGTGAGCAGGCCTCGCGCTGAGAAGGCCTCCTTCTCCGTGCAGCGACGTGTGTGCGGACGTGGACGGGGATTGCATTCCACCCTGCCTTGTCTCTCCCAGGGAGGTCGAGGGGCTTGACCTACGGCGTCCCCTCCCACGGCGAGTCAGCTAACCGCTTCCCCGGGGAGGACGCGAGGCGCCGGCCCGGGAGAAGCCGGCCCCACGGCCCGGTCGCTCGGGCCTCACGAAGCGCGCCCTTCTCTCTCCTCCCCCTTCTCTCTTCTGACTCGTCTTTCCCTGGGTGGACGTTCTCCCCCGGAGCGCACCCTGGCTCGGTCTGGTGGGACCTGCTGTCTCCTTCGGTTTTCAGGCCCAGGCGTGCGACCGCCTTGACTCCCCGAAGCCGCTGTCGGCCCCGAGGTGCTGGCGGCACCCGCAGGTCCCTGGGGTGGAGGCCCCAGCCGGCAGGGTGTTTGCATCACTTTCCGCATCTGAGAGCAGGCGTGGTGCTTTTGGGGAAGGGGGAGCTGACAAAGCCCCCTCCGGGATGCGTGTTCCAGAGCCGAGGTTTGGGCGGCTTGCTCCGTGCTTCTAGGGGGTCACAGCCGCTTCTCTCCTAACGGGACGGAGTGGGGCTTGCTGGGTCAAGGCGTCCCCCTGAAACAGTCCCATGGCAGGGGCTCGGCCCTTCGCCTGTCCGTTTCAGGCTGGCCTCCCTGCTCAGGGAGTCACCCGGAGAGGTGGGCCTGCAGGCCGGCGTCGCCCTCCCGACCTCCCCGCGAGCCGGGTGTGCAGCCCGGTGCCCTCTGAAAGCCGGTTCCGGTGGGCTCGACTACGGGCTTGCGCCCGGCTCCGTGAAGCAGGACTGCCGCCAGAAGGCCTCCCGCAGCCTCGGAACGAGTGGGTTTGCTCTGCGGTGGGTCCGGCCGCTCGGTCCCAGCAGAAGCTGCTTCCGATGTCCTCGCGCGTTAGGACGGCCCCCCACCTGAGGCCCGGCTGGCACCCTTCCTGCGGCTTCCCCCCCATCCTGCCGCGGCCCAGCTTGCCGCTTCGCCAAGGAGGCCTGCACGCGGAAGGCAGCTCGGCTTCAAGCTTGCCTCTCGGAGGGAAGGCTGTGGTGCTCGCTCGAGGTGAACAGGCCTCGCGCTGAGAAGGCCTCCTTCTCCGTGCAGCGACGTGTGTGTGGACGTGGTCGGGGATGGCATTCCACCCTGCCTTGTCTCTCCCAGGGAGGTCCAGTGGCTTGACCTGCGGCGTCCCCACCCACGGCGAGTCAGCCGACCGCTTCCCCGGGGAGGACGCGAGGCGTCGGCCCGGGAGAAGTCGGCCCCACGGCCCGGGCGCTCGGGCCTCCCGAAGCGCGCCCTTCCTCTCTCCTGCCCGCTTCTCTCTTCGCACTCGTCTTTCCCTGGGCGGACGTACTCCCCCGGAGCACACCGTGGCTCGGCATGGAGGGACCTGCTGTCTCCTTCGGTTTTCAGGCCCAGGCGTGCGACCGCCTTGACTCCCCGAAGCCGCTGTCGGCCCCGAGGTGCTGGCGGCACCCGCAGGTCCCTGGGGTGGAGGCCCCAGCCGGCAGGGTATTTGCATCACTTTCCGCATCTGAGAGCAGGCGTGGTGCATTCGGGGAAGGGTGAGCTGACAGAGTCCCCTCCGGGAAGCGCGTTTCAGAGCCAGGGTTGGGCACCTTGCTCCGTGCTTCTAGGGGTCACAGCCGCTTCTCTCCTAAAGGGTCAGAGTGGGGCTTGCTGTGCCAAGGTGTCCCGCTGAAACAGTCCCATGGCAGGGTCTCGGCCCTTCGCCCGTCCGTTTCAGGCTGGCCTCCCTGCTCAGGGCGGTCCCCGGAGAGGTGGGCCTGCAGGCCGGCGTCGCCCTCCCGACCTCCCCGCGAGCCGGGTGTGCAGCCCGGTGCCCTCTGAACGCCGGCTCCGGTGGGCTCGACCGCGGGCGGGCGCCCGGCTCCTCGAAGCGGGGCTTCCGCCAGAAGGCCTCCCGCACCTCGGAACGAGTGGGTTTGCTCTGCGGTGGGTCCGGCCGCTCAGTCCCTGCAGAAGCTGCTTGCGATGTCCTTGCTCGTGCTTCGCTGAGGCCTAGGTCGGGGGCCCCATCCTAGACGGCCCCACACCTGAGGCCCGGCTTGCAGCCTTCCTGCGGATTCCGCCCCATCCTGCCGTGGCCCAGCTTGCCCCTTCGCCAAGGAGGCCTGCACGCGGAAGGCAGCTCGGCTTCAAGCTTGCCTCTCGGAGGGAAGGCTGTGGTGCTCGCTCGACGTGAACAGGCCTCGCGCTGAGAAGGCCTCCTTCTCCGTGCAGCGACGTGTGTGCGGACGTGGACGGGGATGGCATTCCACCCTGCCTTGTCTCTCCCAGGGAGGTCGAGGGGCTTGACCTACGGCGTCCCCTCCCACGGCGAGTCAGCTAACCGCTTCCCCGGGGAGGACGCGAGGCGTCGGTCCGGGAGAAGCCGGCCCCACGGCCCGGGCGCTCGGGCCTCACGAAGCGCGCCCTTCCTCTCTCCTGCCCGCTTCTCTCTTCGCACTCCTCTTTCCCTGGGTAGACGTTCTCCCCCGGAGCGCACCCTGGCTCGGTCTGGAGGGACCTGCTGTCTCCTTCGGTTTTCAGGCCCAGGCGTGCGACCGCCTTGACTCCCCGAAGCCGCTGTCGGCCCCGAGGTGCTGGCGGCACCCGCAGGTCCCTGGGGTGGAGGCCCCATCCGGCAGGGTGTTTGCATCGCTTTCTGCGTCGGAGAGCAGGCATGGTGCTGTCGGGGAAGGGGGAGCTGACAGAGTCCCCTCCGGGAAGCGCGTGCCAGAGCCCAGGGTTGGGCGCCTTGCTCCGTGCTTCTAGGGGTCACAGCCGCTTCTCTCCTAAAGGGTCAGAGTGGGGCTTGCTGTACCAAGGCGTCCCGCTGAAACAGTCCCATGGCAGGGGCTCGGCCCTTCGCCCGTCCGTTTCAGGCTGGCCTCCCTGCTCAGGGCGCCCCCCGGAGAGGTGGGCCTGCAGGCCGGCGTCGCCCTCCCGACCTCCCCGCGAGCCGGGTGTGCAGCCCGGTGCCCTCTGAACGCCGGCTCCGGTGGGCTCGACTACGGGCTTGCACCCGGCTCCGTGAAGCAGGACTGCCGCCAGAAGGCCTCCCGCAGCATCGGAACGAGTGGGTTTGCTCTGCGGTGGGTCCGGCCGCTCGGTCCCAGCAGAAGCTGCTTCTGATGTCCTCGCGCGTGCTTCGCAGAGGCCGAGGTCGGGGGCCCCCTTCTAGGACGGCCCCCCACCTGAGGCCCGGCTGGCAGCCTTCCTGCGGCTTCCGCCCCATCCTGCCGTGGCCCAGCTTGCCCCTTCGCCAAGGAGGCCTGCACGCGGAAGGCAGCTCGGCCTCAGGCTTGCCTCTCGGAGGGAAGGCTGTGGTGCTCGCTCGAGGTGAACAGGCCTCGCGCTGAGAAGGCCTCCTTCTCCGTGCAGCGACGTGTGTGCGGACGTGGACGGGGATGGCATTCCACCCTGCCTTGTCTCTCCCAGGGAGGTTAAGGGGCTTGACCTACCGCGTCCCCTCCCACGGCGAGTCAGCTAACTGCTTCCCCGGGGAGGACCGAGGCGCCGGCCCGGGAGAAGCCGGCCCCGCGGCCCGGGCGCTCGGGCCTCACGAAGCGCGCCCTTCCTCTCTCCTGCCCGCTTCTCTCTTCGCACTCCTCTTTCCCTGGGCGGACGTTCTCCCCCGGAGCGCACCCTGGCTCGGTCTGGAGGGTCCTGCTGTCTCCTTTGGTTTTCAGGCCCAGGCGTGGGACCGCCTTGACTCCCCGAAGCCGCTGTCGGCCCCGAGGTGCTGGCGGCACCCGCAGGTCCCTGGGGTGGAGGCCCCATCCGGCAGGGTGTTTGCATCGCTTTCCGCGTCGGAGAGCAGGCATGGTGCTTTCGGGGAAGGGGGAGCTGACAGAGTACCCTCCGGGAAGCGCGTGCCAGAGCCGAGGGTTGGGCACCTTGCTCCGTGCTTCTAGGGGTCACAGCCGCTTCTCTCCTAAAGGGTCAGAGTGGGGCTTGCTGTACCAAGGCGTCCCGCTGAAACAGTCCCATGGCAGGGGCTCGGCCCTTCGCCCGTCCGTTTCAGGCTGGCCTCCCTGCTCAGGGCGGTCCCCGGAGAGGTGGGCCTGCAGGCCGGCGTCGCCCTCCCGACCTCCCCGCGAGCCGGGTGTGCAGCCCGGTGCCCTCTTAACGCCGGCTCCGGTGGGCTCTACTGCGGGCGGGCGCCTGGCTCCACGAAGCGGGGCTGCCGCCAGAAGGCCTCCCGCAGCCTCGGAACGAGTAGGTTTGCTCTGCGGTGGGTCCGGCCGCTCGGTCTCAGCAGAAGCTGCTTCCGATGTCCTCGCGCGTGCAAAGCGGAGGCCGAGGTCGGGGGCCCCCTTCTAGGACGGCCCCCCACCTGAGGCCCGGCTGGCACCCTTCCTGCGGCTTCCGCCCCATCCTGCCGTGGCCCAGCTTGCTCCTTCGCCAAGGAGGCCTGCACGCGGAAGGCAGCTCGGCTTCAAGCTTGCCTCTCGGAGGGAAGGCTGTGGTGCTCGCTCGAGGTGAGCAGGCCTCGCGCTGAGAAGGCCTCCTTCTCCGTGCAGCGACGTGTGTGCGGACGTGGACGGGGATTGCATTCCACCCTGCCTTGTCTCTCCCAGGGAGGTCGAGGGGCTTGACCTACGGCGTCCCCTCCCACGGCGAGTCAGCTAACCGCTTCCCCGGGGAGGACGCGAGGCGCCGGCCCGGGAGAAGCCGGCCCCACGGCCCGGGCGCTCGGGCCTCACGAAGCGCGCCCTTCTCTCTCCTCCCCCTTCTCTCTTCTGACTCGTCTTTCCCTGGGTGGACGTTCTCCCCCGGAGCGCACCCTGGCTCGGTCTGGTGGGACCTGCTGTCTCCTTCGGTTTTCAGGCCCAGGCGTGCGACCGCCTTGACTCCCCGAAGCCGCTGTCGGCCCCGAGGTGCTGGCGGCACCCGCAGGTCCCTGGGGTGGAGGCCCCAGCCGGCAGGGTGTTTGCATCACTTTCCGCATCTGAGAGCAGGCGTGGTGCTTTTGGGGAAGGGGGAGCTGACAAAGCCCCCTCCGGGATGCGTGTTCCAGAGCCGAGGTTTGGGCGGCTTGCTCCGTGCTTCTAGGGGGTCACAGCCGCTTCTCTCCTAACGGGACGGAGTGGGGCTTGCTGGGTCAAGGCGTCCCCCTGAAACAGTCCCATGGCAGGGGCTCGGCCCTTCGCCTGTCCGTTTCAGGCTGGCCTCCCTGCTCAGGGAGTCACCCGGAGAGGTGGGCCTGCAGGCCGGCGTCGCCCTCCCGACCTCCCCGCGAGCCGGGTGTGCAGCCCGGTGCCCTCTGAAAGCCGGTTCCGGTGGGCTCGACTACGGGCTTGCGCCCGGCTCCGTGAAGCAGGACTGCCGCCAGAAGGCCTCCCGCAGCCTCGGAACGAGTGGGTTTGCTCTGCGGTGGGTCCGGCCGCTCGGTCCCAGCAGAAGCTGCTTCCGATGTCCTCGCGCGTTAGGACGGCCCCCCACCTGAGGCCCGGCTGGCACCCTTCCTGCGGCTTCCCCCCCATCCTGCCGCGGCCCAGCTTGCCCCTTCGCCAAGGAGGCCTGCACGCGGAAGGCAGCTCGGCCTCAGGCTTGCCTCTCGGAGGGAAGGCTGTGGTGCTCGCTCGAGGTGAACAGGCCTCGCGCTGAGAAGGCCTCCTTCTCCGTGCAGCGACGTGTGTGCGGACGTGGACGGGGATGGCATTCCACCCTGCCTTGTCTCTCCCAGGGAGGTTAAGGGGCTTGACCTACCGCGTCCCCTCCCACGGCGAGTCAGCTAACTGCTTCCCCGGGGAGGACCGAGGCGCCGGCCCGGGAGAAGCCGGCCCCGCGGCCCGGGCGCTCGGGCCTCACGAAGCGCGCCCTTCCTCTCTCCTGCCCGCTTCTCTCTTCGCACTCCTCTTTCCCTGGGCGGACGTTCTCCCCCGGAGCGCACCCTGGCTCGGTCTGGAGGGTCCTGCTGTCTCCTTTGGTTTTCAGGCCCAGGCGTGCGACCGCCTTGACTCCCCGAAGCCGCTGTCGGCCCCGAGGTGCTGGCGGCACCCGCAGGTCCCTGGGGTGGAGGCCCCATCCGGCAGGGTGTTTGCATCGCTTTCCGCGTCGGAGAGCAGGCATGGTGCTTTCGGGGAAGGGGGAGCTGACAGAGTACCCTCCGGGAAGCGCGTGCCAGAGCCGAGGGTTGGGCACCTTGCTCCGTGCTTCTAGGGGTCACAGCCGCTTCTCTCCTAAAGGGTCAGAGTGGGGCTTGCTGTACCAAGGCGTCCCGCTGAAACAGTCCCATGGCAGGGGCTCGGCCCTTCGCCCGTCCGTTTCAGGCTGGCCTCCCTGCTCAGGGCGGTCCCCGGAGAGGTGGGCCTGCAGGCCGGCGTCGCCCTCCCGACCTCCCCGCGAGCCGGGTGTGCAGCCCGGTGCCCTCTTAACGCCGGCTCCGGTGGGCTCTACTGCGGGCGGGCGCCCGGCTCCACGAAGCGGGGCTGCCGCCAGAAGGCCTCCCGCAGCCTCGGAACGAGTAGGTTTGCTCTGCGGTGGGTCCGGCCGCTCGGTCTCAGCAGAAGCTGCTTCCGATGTCCTCGCGCGTGCAAAGCGGAGGCCGAGGTCGGGGGCCCCCTTCTAGGACGGCCCCCCACCTGAGGCCCGGCTGGCACCCTTCCTGCGGCTTCCGCCCCATCCTGCCGTGGCCCAGCTTGCTCCTTCGCCAAGGAGGCCTGCACGCGGAAGGCAGCTCGGCTTCAAGCTTGCCTCTCGGAGGGAAGGCTGTGGTGCTCGCTCGAGGTGAGCAGGCCTCGCGCTGAGAAGGCCTCCTTCTCCGTGCAGCGACGTGTGTGCGGACGTGGACGGGGATTGCATTCCACCCTGCCTTGTCTCTCCCAGGGAGGTCGAGGGGCTTGACCTACGGCGTCCCCTCCCACGGCGAGTCAGCTAACCGCTTCCCCGGGGAGGACGCGAGGCGCCGGCCCGGGAGAAGCCGGCCCCACGGCCCGGTCGCTCGGGCCTCACGAAGCGCGCCCTTCTCTCTCCTCCCCCTTCTCTCTTCTGACTCGTCTTTCCCTGGGTGGACGTTCTCCCCCGGAGCGCACCCTGGCTCGGTCTGGTGGGACCTGCTGTCTCCTTCGGTTTTCAGGCCCAGGCGTGCGACCGCCTTGACTCCCCGAAGCCGCTGTCGGCCCCGAGGTGCTGGCGGCACCCGCAGGTCCCTGGGGTGGAGGCCCCAGCCGGCAGGGTGTTTGCATCACTTTCCGCATCTGAGAGCAGGCGTGGTGCTTTTGGGGAAGGGGGAGCTGACAAAGCCCCCTCCGGGATGCGTGTTCCAGAGCCGAGGTTTGGGCGGCTTGCTCCGTGCTTCTAGGGGGTCACAGCCGCTTCTCTCCTAACGGGACGGAGTGGGGCTTGCTGGGTCAAGGCGTCCCCCTGAAACAGTCCCATGGCAGGGGCTCGGCCCTTCGCCTGTCCGTTTCAGGCTGGCCTCCCTGCTCAGGGCGTCACCCGGAGAGGTGGGCCTGCAGGCCGGCGTCGCCCTCCCGACCTCCCCGCGAGCCGGGTGTGCAGCCCGGTGCCCTCTGAAAGCCGGTTCCGGTGGGCTCGACTACGGGCTTGCGCCCGGCTCCGTGAAGCAGGACTGCCGCCAGAAGGCCTCCCGCAGCCTCGGAACGAGTGGGTTTGCTCTGCGGTGGGTCCGGCCGCTCGGTCCCAGCAGAAGCTGCTTCCGATGTCCTCGCGCGTTAGGACGGCCCCCCACCTGAGGCCCGGCTGGCACCCTTCCTGCGGCTTCCCCCCATCCTGCCGCGGCCCAGCTTGCCCCTTCGCCAAGGAGGCCTGCACGCGGAAGGCAGCTCGGCTTCAAGCTTGCCTCTCGGAGGGAAGGCTGTGGTGCTCGCTCGAGGTGAACAGGCCTCGCGCTGAGAAGGCCTCCTTCTCCGTGCAGCGACGTGTGTGTGGACGTGGTCGGGGATGGCATTCCACCCTGCCTTGTCTCTCCCAGGGAGGTCCAGTGGCTTGACCTGCGGCGTCCCCACCCACGGCGAGTCAGCCGACCGCTTCCCCGGGGAGGACGCGAGGCGTCGGCCCGGGAGAAGTCGGCCCCACGGCCCGGGCGCTCGGGCCGAACGAAGCGCGCCCTTCCTCTCTCCTGCCCGCTTCTCTCTTCGCACTCGTCTTTCCCTGGGCGGACGTACTCCCCCGGAGCACACCGTGGCTCGGCCTGGACGGACCTGCTGTCTCCTTCGGTTTTCAGGCCCAGGCGTGCGACCGCCTTGACTCCCCGAAGCCGCTGTCGGCCCCGAGGTGCTGGCGGCACCCGCAGGTCCCTGGGGTGGAGGCCCCAGCCGGCAGGGTATTTGCATCACTTTCCGCATCTGAGAGCAGGCGTGGTGCATTCGGGGAAGGGTGAGCTGACAGAGTCCCCTCCGGGAAGCGCGTTTCAGAGCCAGGGTTGGGCACCTTGCTCCGTGCTTCTAGGGGTCACAGCCGCTTCTCTCCTAAAGGGTCAGAGTGGGGCTTGCTGTGCCAAGGTGTCCCGCTGAAACAGTCCCATGGCAGGGTCTCGGCCCTTCGCCCGTCCGTTTCAGGCTGGCCTCCCTGCTCAGGGCGGTCCCCGGAGAGGTGGGCCTGCAGGCCGGCGTCGCCCTCCCGACCTCCCCGCGAGCCGGGTGTGCAGCCCGGTGCCCTCTTAACGCCGGCTCCGGTGGGCTCGACCGCGGGCGGGCGCCCGGCTCCTCGAAGCGGGGCTTCCGCCAGAAGGCCTCCCGCACCTCGGAACGAGTAGGTTTGCTCTGCGGTGGGTCCGGCCGCTCAGTCCCTGCAGAAGCTGCTTGTGATGTCCTCGCTCGTGCTTCGCTGAGGCCTAGGTCGGGGGCCCCATCCTAGACGGCCCCAAACCTGAGGCCCGGCTGGCACCCTTCCTGCGGCTTCCGCCCCATCCTGCCGTGGCCCAGCTTGCCCCTTCGCCAAGGAGGCCTGCACGCGGAAGGCAGCTCGGCTTCAAGCTTGCCTCTCGGAGGGAAGGCTGTGGTGCTCGCTCGACGTGAACAGGCCTCGCGCTGAGAAGGCCTCCTTCTCCGTGCAGCGACGTGTGTGCGGACGTGGACGGGGATGGCATTCCACCCTGCCTTGTCTCTCCCAGGGAGGTCGAGGGGCTTGACCTACGGCGTCCCCTCCCACGGCGAGTCAGCTAACCGCTTCCCCGGGGAGGACGCGAGGCGTCGGTCCGGGAGAAGCCGGCCCCACGGCCCGGGCGCTCGGGCCTCACGAAGCGCGCCCTTCCTCTCTCCTGCCCGCTTCTCTCTTCGCACTCCTCTTTCCCTGGGTAGACGTTCTCCCCCGGAGCGCACCCTGGCTCGGTCTGGAGGGACCTGCTGTCTCCTTCGGTTTTCAGGCCCAGGCGTGCGACCGCCTTGACTCCCCGAAGCCGCTGTCGGCCCCGAGGTGCTGGCGGCACCCGCAGGTCCCTGGGGTGGAGGCCCCATCCGGCAGGGTGTTTGCATCGCTTTCTGCGTCGGAGAGCAGGCATGGTGCTGTCGGGGAAGGGGGAGCTGACAGAGTCCCCTCCGGGAAGCACGTGCCAGAGCCGAGGGTTGGGCGCCTTGCTCCGTGCTTCTAGGGGTCACAGCCGCTTCTCTCCTAAAGGGTCAGAGTGGGGCTTGCTGTGCCAAGGCGTCCCGCTGAAACAGTCCCATGGCAGGGGCTCGGCCCTTCGCCCGTCCGTTTCAGGCTGGCCTCCCTGCTCAGGGCGGTCCCCGGAGAGGTGGGCCTGCAGGCCGGCGTCGCCCTCCCGGCCTCCCCGCGAGCCGGGTGTGCAGCCCGGTGACCTCTGAACGCCGGCTCCGGTGGGCTCGACTACGGGCTTGCGCCCGGCTCCGTGAAGCACGACTGCCGCCAGAAGGCCTCCCGCAGCCTCGGAACGAGTGGGTTTGCTCTGCGGTGGGTCCGGCCGCTCGGTCCCAGCAGAAGCTGCTTCCGATGTCCTCGCGCGTGCTTCGCGGAGGCCGAGGTCGGGGGCCCCCTTCTAGGACGGCCCCCCACCTGAGGCCCGGCTGGCACCCTTCCTGCGGCTTCCGCCCCATCCTGCCGTGGCCCAGCTTGCCCCTTCGCCAAGGAGGCCTGCACGCGGAAGGCAGCTCGGCCTCAGGCTTGCCTCTCGGAGGGAAGGCTGTGGTGCTCGCTCGAGGTGAACAGGCCTCGCGCTGAGAAGGCCTCCTTCTCCGTGCAGCGACGTGTGTGCGGACGTGGACGGGGATGGCATTCCACCCTGCCTTGTCTCTCCCAGGGAGGTTAAGGGGCTTGACCTACCGCGTCCCCTCCCACGGCGAGTCAGCTAACCGCTTCCCCGGGGAGGACCGAGGCGCCGGCCCGGGAGAAGCCGGCCCCGCGGCCCGGGCGCTCGGGCCTCACGAAGCGCGCCCTTCCTCTCTCCTGCCCGCTTCTCTCTTCGCACTCCTCTTTCCCTGGGCGGACGTTCTCCCCCGGAGCGCACCCTGGCTCGGTCTGGAGGGTCCTGCTGTCTCCTTTGGTTTTCAGGCCCAGGCTTGCGACCGCCTGGACTCCCCGAAGCCGCTGTCGGCCCCGAGGTGCTGGCGGCACCCGCAGGTCCCTGGGGTGGAGGCCCCAGCCGGCAGGGTGTTTGAATCACTTTCCGCATCTGAGAGCAGGCGTGGTGCATTCGGGGAAGGGGGAGCTGACAGAGTCCCCTCCGGGAAGCGCGTTTCAGAGCCAGGGTTGGGCACCTTGCTCCGTGCTTCTAGGGGTCACAGCCGCTTCTCTCCTAAAGGGTCAGAGTGGGGCTTGCTGTGCCAAGGTGTCCCGCTGAAACAGTCCCATGGCAGGGTCTCGGCCCTTCGCCCGTCCGTTTCAGGCTGGCCTCCCTGCTCAGGGCGGTCCCCGGAGAGGTGGGCCTGCAGGCCGGCGTCGCCCTCCCGGCCTCCCCGCGAGCCGGGTGTGCAGCCCGGTGACCTCTGAACGCCGGCTCCGGTGGGCTCGACCGCGGGCGGGCGCCCGGCTCCTCGAAGCGGGGCTTCCGCCAGAAGGCCTCCCGCACCTCGGAACGAGTGGGTTTGCTCTGCGGTGGGTCCGGCCGCTCAGTCCCTGCAGAAGCTGCTTGCGATGTCCTTGCTCGTGCTTCGCTGAGGCCTAGGTCGGGGGCCCCATCCTAGACGGCCCCACACCTGAGGCCCGGCTTGCAGCCTTCCTGCGGATTCCGCCCCATCCTGCCGTGGCCCAGCTTGCCCCTTCGCCAAGGAGGCCTGCACGCGGAAGGCAGCTCGGCTTCAAGCTTGCCTCTCGGAGGGAAGGCTGTGGTGCTCGCTCGACGTGAACAGGCCTCGCGCTGAGAAGGCCTCCTTCTCCGTGCAGCGACGTGTGTGCGGACGTGGACGGGGATGGCATTCCACCCTGCCTTGTCTCTCCCAGGGAGGTCGAGGGGCTTGACCTACGGCGTCCCCTCCCACGGCGAGTCAGCTAACCGCTTCCCCGGGGAGGACGCGAGGCGTCGGTCCGGGAGAAGCCGGCCCCACGGCCCGGGCGCTCGGGCCTCACGAAGCGCGCCCTTCCTCTCTCCTGCCCGCTTCTCTCTTCGCACTCCTCTTTCCCTGGGTAGACGTTCTCCCCCGGAGCGCACCCTGGCTCGGTCTGGAGGGACCTGCTGTCTCCTTCGGTTTTCAGGCCCAGGCGTGCGACCGCCTTGACTCCCCGAAGCCGCTGTCGGCCCCGAGGTGCTGGCGGCACCCGCAGGTCCCTGGGGTGGAGGCCCCATCCGGCAGGGTGTTTGCATCGCTTTCTGCGTCGGAGAGCAGGCATGGTGCTGTCGGGGAAGGGGGAGCTGACAGAGTCCCCTCCGGGAAGCACGTGCCAGAGCCGAGGGTTGGGCGCCTTGCTCCGTGCTTCTAGGGGTCACAGCCGCTTCTCTCCTAAAGGGTCAGAGTGGGGCTTGCTGTACCAAGGCGTCCCGCTGAAACAGTCCCATGGCAGGGGCTCGGCCCTTCGCCCGTCCGTTTCAGGCTGGCCTCCCTGCTCAGGGCGCCCCCCGGAGAGGTGGGCCTGCAGGCCGGCGTCGCCCTCCCGACCTCCCCGCGAGCCGGGTGTGCAGCCCGGTGCCCTCTGAACGCCGGCTCCGGTGGGCTCGACTACGGGCTTGCACCCGGCTCCGTGAAGCAGGACTGCCGCCAGAAGGCCTCCCGCAGCATCGGAACGAGTGGGTTTGCTCTGCGGTGGGTCCGGCCGCTCGGTCCCAGCAGAAGCTGCTTCCGATGTCCTCGCGCGTGCTTCGCGGAGGCCGAGGTCGGGGGCCCCCTTCTAGGACGGCCCCCCACCTGAGGCCCGGCTGGCACCCTTCCTGCGGCTTCCGCCCCATCCTGCCGTGGCCCAGCTTGCCCCTTCGCCAAGGAGGCCTGCACGCGGAAGGCAGCTCGGCCTCAGGCTTGCCTCTCGGAGGGAAGGCTGTGGTGCTCGCTCGAGGTGAACAGGCCTCGCGCTGAGAAGGCCTCCTTCTCCGTGCAGCGACGTGTGTGCGGACGTGGACGGGGATGGCATTCCACCCTGCCTTGTCTCTCCCAGGGAGGTTAAGGGGCTTGACCTACCGCGTCCCCTCCCACGGCGAGTCAGCTAACCGCTTCCCCGGGGAGGACCGAGGCGCCGGCCCGGGAGAAGCCGGCCCCGCGGCCCGGGCGCTCGGGCCTCACGAAGCGCGCCCTTCCTCTCTCCTGCCCGCTTCTCTCTTCGCACTCCTCTTTCCCTGGGCGGACGTTCTCCCCCGGAGCGCACCCTGGCTCGGTCTGGAGGGTCCTGCTGTCTCCTTTGGTTTTCAGGCCCAGGCTTGCGACCGCCTTGACTCCCCGAAGCCGCTGTCGGCCCCGAGGTGCTGGCGGCACCCGCAGGTCCCTGGGGTGGAGGCCCCAGCCGGCAGGGTGTTTGAATCACTTTCCGCATCTGAGAGCAGGCGTGGTGCATTCGGGGAAGGGGGAGCTGACAGAGTCCCCTCCGGGAAGCGCGTTTCAGAGCCAGGGTTGGGCACCTTGCTCCGTGCTTCTAGGGGTCACAGCCGCTTCTCTCCTAAAGGGTCAGAGTGGGGCTTGCTGTGCCAAGGTGTCCCGCTGAAACAGTCCCATGGCAGGGTCTCGGCCCTTCGCCCGTCCGTTTCAGGCTGGCCTCCCTGCTCAGGGCGGTCCCCGGAGAGGTGGGCCTGCAGGCCGGCGTCGACCTCCCGACCTCCCCGCGAGCCGGGTGTGCAGCCCGGTGCCCTCTTAACGCCGGCTCCGGTGGGCTCTACTGCGGGCGGGCGCCCGGCTCCACGAAGCGGGGCTGCCGCCAGAAGGCCTCCCGCAGCCTCGGAACGAGTAGGTTTGCTCTGCGGTGGGTCCGGCCGCTCGGTCTCAGCAGAAGCTGCTTCCGATGTCCTCGCGCGTGCAAAGCGGAGGCCGAGGTCGGGGGCCCCCTTCTAGGACGGCCCCCCACCTGAGGCCCGGCTGGCACCCTTCCTGCGGCTTCCGCCCCATCCTGCCGTGGCCCAGCTTGCTCCTTCGCCAAGGAGGCCTGCACGCGGAAGGCAGCTCGGCTTCAAGCTTGCCTCTCGGAGGGAAGGCTGTGGTGCTCGCTCGAGGTGAGCAGGCCTCGCGCTGAGAAGGCCTCCTTCTCCGTGCAGCGACGTGTGTGCGGACGTGGACGGGGATTGCATTCCACCCTGCCTTGTCTCTCCCAGGGAGGTCGAGGGGCTTGACCTACGGCGTCCCCTCCCACGGCGAGTCAGCTAACCGCTTCCCCGGGGAGGACGCGAGGCGCCGGCCCGGGAGAAGCCGGCCCCACGGCCCGGGCGCTCGGGCCTCACGAAGCGCGCCCTTCTCTCTCCTCCCCCTTCTCTCTTCTGACTCGTCTTTCCCTGGGTGGACGTTCTCCCCCGGAGCGCACCCTGGCTCGGTCTGGTGGGACCTGCTGTCTCCTTCGGTTTTCAGGCCCAGGCGTGCGACCGCCTTGACTCCCCGAAGCCGCTGTCGGCCCCGAGGTGCTGGCGGCACCCGCAGGTCCCTGGGGTGGAGGCCCCAGCCGGCAGGGTGTTTGCATCACTTTCCGCATCTGAGAGCAGGCGTGGTGCTTTTGGGGAAGGGGGAGCTGACAAAGCCCCCTCCGGGATGCGTGTTCCAGAGCCGAGGTTTGGGCGGCTTGCTTCGTGCTTCTAGGGGGTCACAGCCGCTTCTCTCCTAACGGGACGGAGTGGGGCTTGCTGGGTCAAGGCGTCCCCCTGAAACAGTCCCATGGCAGGGGCTCGGCCCTTCGCCTGTCCGTTTCAGGCTGGCCTCCCTGCTCAGGGCGTCACCCGGAGAGGTGGGCCTGCAGGCCGGCGTCGCCCTCCCGACCTCCCCGCGAGCCGGGTGTGCAGCCCGGTGCCCTCTGAAAGCCGGTTCCGGTGGGCTCGACTACGGGCTTGCGCCCGGCTCCGTGAAGCAGGACTGCCGCCAGAAGGCCTCCCGCAGCCTCGGAACGAGTGGGTTTGCTCTGCGGTGGGTCCGGCCGCTCGGTCCCAGCAGAAGCTGCTTCCGATGTCCTCGCGCGTTAGGACGGCCCCCCACCTGAGGCCCGGCTGGCACCCTTCCTGCGGCTTCCGCCCCATCCTGCCGCGGCCCAGCTTGCCCCTTCGCCAAGGAGGCCTGCACGCGGAAGGCAGCTCGGCTTCAAGCTTGCCTCTCGGAGGGAAGGCTGTGGTGCTCGCTCGAGGTGAACAGGCCTCGCGCTGAGAAGGCCTCCTTCTCCGTGCAGCGACGTGTGTGTGGACGTGGTCGGGGATGGCATTCCACCCTGCCTTGTCTCTCCCAGGGAGGTCCAGTGGCTTGACCTGCGGCGTCCCCACCCACGGCGAGTCAGCCAACCGCTTCCCCGGGGAGGACGCGAGGCGTCGGCCCGGGAGAAGTCGGCCCCACGGCCCGGGCGCTCGGGCCTCCCGAAGCGTGCCCTTCCTCTCTCCTGCCCGCTTCTCTCTTCGCACTCGTCTTTCCCTGGGCGGACGTACTCCCCCGGAGCACACCGTGGCTCGGCATGGAGGGACCTGCTGTCTCCTTCGGTTTTCAGGCCCAGGCGTGCGACCGCCTTGACTCCCCGAAGCCGCTGTCGGCCCCGAGGTGCTGGCGGCACCCGCAGGTCCCTGGGGTGGAGGCCCCAGCCGGCAGCGTATTTGCATCACTTTCCGCATCTGAGAGCAGGCGTGGTGCATTCGGGGAAGGGGGAGCTGACAGAGTCCCCTCCGGGAAGCGCGTTTCAGAGCCAGGGTTGGGCACCTTGCTCCGTGCTTCTAGGGGTCACAGCCGCTTCTCTCCTAAAGGGTCAGAGTGGGGCTTGCTGTGCCAAGGTGTCCCGCTGAAACAGTCCCATGGCAGGGTCTCGGCCCTTCGCCCGTCCGTTTCAGGCTGGCCTCCCTGCTCAGGGCGGTCCCCGGAGAGGTGGGCCTGCAGGCCGGCGTCGCCCTCCCGGCCTCCCCGCGAGCCGGGTGTGCAGCCCGGTGACCTCTGAACGCCGGCTCCGGTGGGCTCGACTACGGGCTTGCGCCCGGCTCCGTGAAGCAGGACTGCCGCCAGAAGGCCTCCCGCAGCCTCGGAACGAGGAGGTTTGCTCTGCGGTGGGTCCGGCCGCTCGGTCCCAGCAGAAGCTGCTTCCGATGTCCTCGCGCGTGCTTCGCGGAGGCCGAGGTCGGGGGCCCCCTTCTAGGACGGCCCCCCACCTGAGGCCCGGCTGGCACCCTTCCTGCGGCTTCCGCCCCATCCTGCCGTGGCCCAGCTTGCCCCTTCGCCAAGGAGGCCTGCACGCGGAAGGCAGCTCGGCCTCAGGCTTGCCTCTCGGAGGGAAGGCTGTGGTGCTCGCTCGAGGTGAACAGGCCTCGCGCTGAGAAGGCCTCCTTCTCCTTGCAGCGACGTGTGTGCGGACGTGCACGTGGATGGCATTCCACCCTGCCTTGTCTCTCCCAGGGAGGTCGAGGGGCTTGACCTGCGGCGTCCCCACGCACGGCGAGTCAGCCAACCGCTTCCCCGGGGAGGACGCGAGGCGTCGGTCCGGGAGAAGCCGGCCCCACGGCCCGGGCGCTCGGGCCTCACGAAGCGCGCCCTTCCTCTCTCCTGCCCGCTTCTCTCTTCGCACTCGTCTTTCCCTAGGCGGACGTTCTCCCCCGGAGTGCACCGTGGCTCGGCCTGGACGGACCTGCTGTCTCCTTCAGTTTTCAGGCCCAGGCTTGCGACCGCCTGGACTCCCCGAAGCCGCTGTCGGCCCCGAGGTGCTGGCGGCACCCGCAGGTCCCTGGGGTGGAGGCCCCAGCCGGCAGGGTGTTTGAATCACTTTCCGCATCTGAGAGCAGGCGTGGTGCATTCGGGGAAGGGGGAGCTGACAGAGTCCCCTCCGGGAAGCGCGTTTCAGAGCCAGGGTTGGGCACCTTGCTCCGTGCTTCTAGGGGTCACAGCCGCTTCTCTCCTAAAGGGTCAGAGTGGGGCTTGCTGTGCCAAGGTGTCCCGCTGAAACAGTCCCATGGCAGGGTCTCGGCCCTTCGCCCGTCCGTTTCAGGCTGGCCTCCCTGCTCAGGGCGCCACCCGGACAGGAGGGCCTGCAGGCCGGCGTCGCCCTCCCGACCTCCCCGCGAGCCGGGTGTGCAGCCCGGTGCCCTCTGAATGCCGGCTCCGGTGGGCTCGACCGCGGGCGGGCGCCCGGCTCCTCGAAGCGGGGCTTCCGCCAGAAGGCCTCCCGCACCTCGGAACGAGTGGGTTTGCTCTGCGGTGGGTCCGGCCGCTCAGTCCCTGCAGAAGCTGCTTGCGATGTCCTTGCTCGTGCTTCGCTGAGGCCTAGGTCGGGGGCCCCATCCTAGACGGCCCCACACCTGAGGCCCGGCTTGCAGCCTTCCTGCGGCTTCCGCCCCATCCTGCCGTGGCCCAGCTTGCCCCTTCGCCAAGGAGGCCTGCACGCGGAAGGCAGCTCGGCTTCAAGCTTGCCTCTCGGAGGGAAGGCTGTGGTGCTCGCTCGACGTGAACAGGCCTCGCGCTGAGAAGGCCTCCTTCTCCGTGCAGCGACGTGTGTGCGGACGTGGACGGGGATGGCATTCCACCCTGCCTTGTCTCTCCCAGGGAGGTCGAGGGGCTTGACCTACGGCGTCCCCTCCCACGGCGAGTCAGCTAACCGCTTCCCCGGGGAGGACGCGAGGCGTCGGTCCGGGAGAAGCCGGCCCCACGGCCCGGGCGCTCGGGCCTCACGAAGCGCGCCCTTCCTCTCTCCTGCCCGCTTCTCTCTTCGCACTCCTCTTTCCCTGGGTAGACGTTCTCCCCCGGAGCGCACCCTGGCTCGGTCTGGAGGGACCTGCTGTCTCCTTCGGTTTTCAGGCCCAGGCGTGCGACCGCCTTGACTCCCCGAAGCCGCTGTCGGCCCCGAGGTGCTGGCGGCACCCGCAGGTCCCTGGGGTGGAGGCCCCATCCGGCAGGGTGTTTGCATCGCTTTCTGCGTCGGAGAGCAGGCATGGTGCTGTCGGGGAAGGGGGAGCTGACAGAGTCCCCTCCGGGAAGCACGTGCCAGAGCCGAGGGTTGGGCGCCTTGCTCCGTGCTTCTAGGGGTCACAGCCGCTTCTCTCCTAAAGGGTCAGAGTGGGGCTTGCTGTACCAAGGCGTCCCGCTGAAACAGTCCCATGGCAGGGGCTCGGCCCTTCGCCCGTCCGTTTCAGGCTGGCCTCCCTGCTCAGGGCGCCCCCCGGAGAGGTGGGCCTGCAGGCCGGCGTCGCCCTCCCGACCTCCCCGCGAGCCGGGTGTGCAGCCCGGTGCCCTCTGAACGCCGGCTCCGGTGGGCTCGACTACGGGCTTGCACCCGGCTCCGTGAAGCAGGACTGCCGCCAGAAGGCCTCCCGCAGCATCGGAACGAGTGGGTTTGCTCTGCGGTGGGTCCGGCCGCTCGGTCCCAGCAGAAGCTGCTTCTGATGTCCTCGCGCGTGCTTCGCAGAGGCCGAGGTCGGGGGCCCCCTTCTAGGACGGCCCCCACCTGAGGCCCGGCTGGCAGCCTTCCTGCGGCTTCCGCCCCATCCTGCCGTGGCCCAGCTTGCCCCTTCGCCAAGGAGGCCTGCACGCGGAAGGCAGCTCGGCCTCAGGCTTGCCTCTCGGAGGGAAGGCTGTGGTGCTCGCTCGAGGTGAACAGGCCTCGCGCTGAGAAGGCCTCCTTCTCCGTGCAGCGACGTGTGTGCGGACGTGGACGGGGATGGCATTCCACCCTGCCTTGTCTCTCCCAGGGAGGTTAAGGGGCTTGACCTACCGCGTCCCCTCCCACGGCGAGTCAGCTAACCGCTTCCCCGGGGAGGACCGAGGCGCCGGCCCGGGAGAAGCCGGCCCCGCGGCCCGGGCGCTCGGGCCTCACGAAGCGCGCCCTTCCTCTCTCCTGCCCGCTTCTCTCTTCGCACTCCTCTTTCCCTGGGCGGACGTTCTCCCCCGGAGCGCACCCTGGCTCGGTCTGGAGGGTCCTGCTGTCTCCTTTGGTTTTCAGGCCCAGGCGTGCGACCGCCTTGACTCCCCGAAGCCGCTGTCGGCCCCGAGGTGCTGGCGGCACCCGCAGGTCCCTGGGGTGGAGGCCCCAGCCTGCAGGGTGTTTGCATCGCTTTCCGCGTCGGAGAGCAGGCATGGTGCTTTCGGGGAAGGGGGAGCTGACAGAGTACCCTCCGGGAAGCGCGTGCCAGAGCCGAGGGTTGGGCACCTTGCTCCGTGCTTCTAGGGGTCACAGCCGCTTCTCTCCTAAAGGGTCAGAGTGGGGCTTGCTGTACCAAGGCGTCCCGCTGAAACAGTCCCATGGCAGGGGCTCGGCCCTTCGCCCGTCCGTTTCAGGCTGGCCTCCCTGCTCAGGGCGGTCCCCGGAGAGGTGGGCCTGCAGGCCGGCGTCGCCCTCCCGACCTCCCCGCGAGCCGGGTGTGCAGCCCGGTGCCCTCTTAACGCCGGCTCCGGTGGGCTCTACTGCGGGCGGGCGCCCGGCTCCACGAAGCGGGGCTGCCGCCAGAAGGCCTCCCGCAGCCTCGGAACGAGTAGGTTTGCTCTGCGGTGGGTCCGGCCGCTCGGTCTCAGCAGAAGCTGCTTCCGATGTCCTCGCGCGTGCAAAGCGGAGGCCGAGGTCGGGGGCCCCCTTCTAGGACGGCCCCCCACCTGAGGCCCGGCTGGCACCCTTCCTGCGGCTTCCGCCCCATCCTGCCGTGGCCCAGCTTGCTCCTTCGCCAAGGAGGCCTGCACGCGGAAGGCAGCTCGGCTTCAAGCTTGCCTCTCGGAGGGAAGGCTGTGGTGCTCGCTCGAGGTGAGCAGGCCTCGCGCTGAGAAGGCCTCCTTCTCCGTGCAGCGACGTGTGTGCGGACGTGGACGGGGATTGCATTCCACCCTGCCTTGTCTCTCCCAGGGAAGTCGAGGGGCTTGACCTACGGCGTCCCCTCCCACGGCGAGTCAGCTAACCGCTTCCCCGGGAGGACGCGAGGCGCCGGCCCGGGAAAAGCCGGCCCCACGGCCCGGCTGCTCGGGCCTCACGAAGCGCGCCCTTCTCTCTCCTCCCCCTTCTCTCTTCTGACTCGTCTTTCCCTGGGTGGACGTTCTCCCCCGGAGCGCACCCTGGCTCGGTCTGGTGGGACCTGCTGTCTCCTTCGGTTTTCAGGCCCAGGCGTGCGACCGCCTTGACTCCCCGAAGCCGCTGTCGGCCCCGAGGTGCTGGCGGCACCCGCAGGTCCCTGGGGTGGAGGCCCCAGCCGGCAGGGTGTTTGCATCACTTTCCGCATCTGAGAGCAGGCGTGGTGCTTTTGGGGAAGGGGGAGCTGACAAAGCCCCCTCCGGGATGCGTGTTCCAGAGCCGAGGTTTGGGCGGCTTGCTTCGTGCTTCTAGGGGGTCACAGCCGCTTCTCTCCTAACGGGACGGAGTGGGGCTTGCTGGGTCAAGGCGTCCCCCTGAAACAGTCCCATGGCAGGGGCTCGGCCCTTCGCCTGTCCGTTTCAGGCTGGCCTCCCTGCTCAGGACGTCACCCGGAGAGGTGGGCCTGCAGGCCGGCGTCGCCCTCCCGACCTCCCCGCGAGCCGGGTGTGCAGCCCGGTGCCCTCTGAAAGCCGGTTCCGGTGGGCTCGACTACGGGCTTGCGCCCGGCTCCGTGAAGCAGGACTGCCGCCAGAAGGCCTCCCGCAGCCTCGGAACGAGTGGGTTTGCTCTGCGGTGGGTCCGGCCGCTCGGTCCCAGCAGAAGCTGCTTCCGATGTCCTCGCGCGTTAGGACGGCCCCCCACCTGAGGCCCGGCTGGCACCCTTCCTGCGGCTTCCGCCCCATCCTGCCGCGGCCCAGCTTGCCCCTTCGCCAAGGAGGCCTGCACGCGGAAGGCAGCTCGGCTTCAAGCTTGCCTCTCGGAGGGAAGGCTGTGGTGCTCGCTCGAGGTGAACAGGCCTCGCGCTGAGAAGGCCTCCTTCTCCGTGCAGCGACGTGTGTGTGGACGTGGTCGGGGATGGCATTCCACCCTGCCTTGTCTCTCCCAGGGAGGTCCAGTGGCTTGACCTGCGGCGTCCCCACCCACGGCGAGTCAGCCAACCGCTTCCCCGGGGAGGACGCGAGGCGTCGGCCCGGGAGAAGTCGGCCCCACGGCCCGGGCGCTCGGGCCTCCCGAAGCGCGCCCTTCCTCTCTCCTGCCCGCTTCTCTCTTCGCACTCGTCTTTCCCTGGGCGGACGTACTCCCCCGGAGCACACCGTGGCTCGGCATGGAGGGACCTGCTGTCTCCTTCGGTTTTCAGGCCCAGGCGTGCGACCGCCTTGACTCCCCGAAGCCGCTGTCGGCCCCGAGGTGCTGGCGGCACCCGCAGGTCCCTGGGGTGGAGGCCCCAGCCGGCAGGGTATTTGCATCACTTTCCGCATCTGAGAGCAGGCGTGGTGCATTCGGGGAAGGGGGAGCTGACAGAGTCCCCTCCGGGAAGCGCGTTTCAGAGCCAGGGTTGGGCACCTTGCTCCGTGCTTCTAGGGGTCACAGCCGCTTCTCTCCTAAAGGGTCAGAGTGGGGCTTGCTGTGCCAAGGTGTCCCGCTGAAACAGTCCCATGGCAGGGTCTCGGCCCTTCGCCCGTCCGTTTCAGGCTGGCCTCCCTGCTCAGGGCGGTCCCCGGAGAGGTGGGCCTGCAGGCCGGCGTCGCCCTCCCGGCCTCCCCGCGAGCCGGGTGTGCAGCCTGGTGACCTCTGAACGCCGGCTCCGGTGGGCTCGACTACGGGCTTGCGCCCGGCTCCGTGAAGCAGGACTGCCGCCAGAAGGCCTCCCGCAGCCTCGGAACGAGTAGGTTTGCTCTGCGGTGGGTCCGGCCGCTCGGTCCCAGCAGAAGCTGCTTCCGATGTCCTCGCGCGTGCTTCGCGGAGGCCGAGGTCGGGGGCCCCCTTCTAGGACGGCCCCCCACCTGAGGCCCGGCTGGCACCCTTCGTGCGGCTTCCGCCCCATCCTGCCGTGGCCCAGCTTGCCCCTTCGCCAAGGAGGCCTGCACGCGGAAGGCAGCTTGGCCTCAGGCTTGCCTCTCGGAGGGAAGGCTGTGGTGCTCGCTCGAGGTGAACAGGCCTCGCGCTGAGAAGGCCTCCTTCTCCTTGCAGCGACGTGTGTGCGGACGTGCACGTGGATGGCATTCCACCCTGCCTTGTCTCTCCCAGGGAGGTCGAGGGGCTTGACCTGCGGCGTCCCCACGCACGGCGAGTGAGCCAACCGCTTCCCCGGGGAGGACGCGAGGCGTCGGTCCGGGAGAAGCCGGCCCCACGGCCCGGGCGCTCGGGCCTCACGAAGCGCGCCCTTCTCTCTCCTCCCCCTTCTCTCTTCTGACTCGTCGTTCCCTGGGTGGACGTTCTCCCCCGGAGCGCACCCTGGCTCGGTCTGGTGGGACCTGCTGTCTCCTTCGGTTTTCAGGCCCAGGCGTGCGACCGCCTTGACTCCCCGAAGCCGCTGTCGGCCCCGAGGTGCTGGCGGCACCCGCAGGTCCCTGGGGTGGAGGCCCCAGCCGGCAGGGTGTTTGCATCACTTTCCGCATCTGAGAGCAGGCGTGGTGCTTTTGGGGAAGGGGGAGCTGACAAAGCCCCCTCCGGGATGCGTGTTCCAGAGCCGAGGTTTGGGCGGCTTGCTCCGTGCTTCTAGGGGGTCACAGCCGCTTCTCTCCTAACGGGACGGAGTGGGGCTTGCTGGGTCAAGGCGTCCCCCTGAAACAGTCCCATGGCAGGGGCTCGGCCCTTCGCCCGTCCGTTTCAGGCTGGCCTCCCTGCTCAGGGCGTCACCCGGAGAGGTGGGCCTGCAGGCCGGCGTCGCCCTCCCGACCTCCCCGCGAGCCGGGTGTGCAGCCCGGTGCCCTCTGAAAGCCGGTTCCGGTGGGCTCGACTACGGGCTTGCGCCCGGCTCCGTGAAGCAGGACTGCCGCCAGAAGGCCTCCCGCAGCCTCGGAACGAGTGGGTTTGCTCTGCGGTGGGTCCGGCCGCTCGGTCCCAGCAGAAGCTGCTTCCGATGTCCTCGCGCGTTAGGACGGCCCCCCACCTGAGGCCCGGCTGGCACCCTTCCTGCGGCTTCCGCCCCATCCTGCCGCGGCCCAGCTTGCCCCTTCGCCAAGGAGGCCTGCACGCGGAAGGCAGCTCGGCTTCAAGCTTGCCTCTCGGAGGGAAGGCTGTGGTGCTCGCTCGAGGTGAACAGGCCTCGCGCTGAGAAGGCCTCCTTCTCCGTGCAGCGACGTGTGTGTGGACGTGGTCGGGGATGGCATTCCACCCTGCCTTGTCTCTCCCAGGGAGGTCCAGTGGCTTGACCTGCGGCGTCCCCACCCACGGCGAGTCAGCCAACCGCTTCCCCGGGGAGGACGCGAGGCGTCGGCCCGGGAGAAGTCGGCCCCACGGCCCGGGCGCTCGGGCCTCCCGAAGCGCGCCCTTCCTCTCTCCTGCCCGCTTCTCTCTTCGCACTCGTCTTTCCCTGGGCGGACGTACTCCCCCGGAGCACACCGTGGCTCGGCATGGAGGGACCTGCTGTCTCCTTCGGTTTTCAGGCCCAGGCGTGCGACCGCCTTGACTCCCCGAAGCCGCTGTCGGCCCCGAGGTGCTGGCGGCACCCGCAGGTCCCTGGGGTGGAGGCCCCAGCCGGCAGGGTATTTGCATCACTTTCCGCATCTGAGAGCAGGCGTGGTGCATTCGGGGAAGGGGGAGCTGACAGAGTCCCCTCCGGGAAGCGCGTTTCAGAGCCAGGGTTGGGCACCTTGCTCCGTGCTTCTAGGGGTCACAGCCGCTTCTCTCCTAAAGGGTCAGAGTGGGGCTTGCTGTGCCAAGGTGTCCCGCTGAAACAGTCCCATGGCAGGGACTCGGCCCTTCGCCCGTCCGTTTCAGGCTGGCCTCCCTGCTCAGGGCGGTCCCCGGAGAGGTGGGCCTGCAGGCCGGCGTCGCCCTCCCGGCCTCCCCGCGAGCCGGGTGTGCAGCCTGGTGACCTCTGAACGCCGGCTCCGGTGGGCTCGACTACGGGCTTGCGCCCGGCTCCGTGAAGCAGGACTGCCGCCAGAAGGCCTCCCGCAGCCTCGGAACGAGTAGGTTTGCTCTGCGGTGGGTCCGGCCGCTCGGTCCCAGCAGAAGCTGCTTCCGATGTCCTCGCGCGTGCTTCGCGGAGGCCGAGGTCGGGGGCCCCCTTCTAGGACGGCCCCCCACCTGAGGCCCGGCTGGCACCCTTCCTGCGGCTTCCGCCCCATCCTGCCGTGGCCCAGCTTGCCCCTTCGCCAAGGAGGCCTGCACGCGGAAGGCAGCTTGGCCTCAGGCTTGCCTCTCGGAGGGAAGGCTGTGGTGCTCGCTCGAGGTGAACAGGCCTCGCGCTGAGAAGGCCTCCTTCTCCTTGCAGCGACGTGTGTGCGGACGTGCACGTGGATGGCATTCCACCCTGCCTTGTCTCTCCCAGGGAGGTCGAGGGGCTTGACCTGCGGCGTCCCCACGCACGGCGAGTGAGCCAACCGCTTCCCCGGGGAGGACGCGAGGCGTCGGTCCGGGAGAAGCCGGCCCCACGGCCCGGGCGCTCGGGCCTCACGAAGCGCGCCCTTCTCTCTCCTCCCCCTTCTCTCTTCTGACTCGTCGTTCCCTGGGTGGACGTTCTCCCCCGGAGCGCACCCTGGCTCGGTCTGGTGGGACCTGCTGTCTCCTTCGGTTTTCAGGCCCAGGCGTGCGACCGCCTTGACTCCCCGAAGCCGCTGTCGGCCCCGAGGTGCTGGCGGCACCCGCAGGTCCCTGGGGTGGAGGCCCCAGCTGGCAGGGTGTTTGCATCACTTTCCGCATCTGAGAGCAGGCGTGGTGCTTTTGGGGAAGGGGGAGCTGACAAAGCCCCCTCCGGGATGCGTGTTCCAGAGCCGAGGTTTGGGCGGCTTGCTCCGTGCTTCTAGGGGGTCACAGCCGCTTCTCTCCTAACGGGACGGAGTGGGGCTTGCTGGGTCAAGGCGTCCCCCTGAAACAGTCCCATGGCAGGGGCTCGGCCCTTCGCCCGTCCGTTTCAGGCTGGCCTCCCTGCTCAGGGCGTCACCCGGAGAGGTGGGCCTGCAGGCCGGCGTCGCCCTCCCGACCTCCCCGCGAGCCGGGTGTGCAGCCCGGTGCCCTCTGAAAGCCGGTTCCGGTGGGCTCGACTACGGGCTTGCGCCCGGCTCCGTGAAGCAGGACTGCCGCCAGAAGGCCTCCCGCAGCCTCGGAACGAGTGGGTTTGCTCTGCGGTGGGTCCGGCCGCTCGGTCCCAGCAGAAGCTGCTTCCGATGTCCTCGCGCGTTAGGACGGCCCCCCACCTGAGGCCCGGCTGGCACCCTTCCTGCGGCTTCCGCCCCATCCTGCCGCGGCCCAGCTTGCCCCTTCGCCAAGGAGGCCTGCACGCGGAAGGCAGCTCGGCTTCAAGCTTGCCTCTCGGAGGGAAGGCTGTGGTGCTCGCTCGAGGTGAACAGGCCTCGCGCTGAGAAGGCCTCCTTCTCCGTGCAGCGACGTGTGTGTGGACGTGGTCGGGGATGGCATTCCACCCTGCCTTGTCTCTCCCAGGGAGGTCCAGTGGCTTGACCTGCGGCGTCCCCACCCACGGCGAGTCAGCCAACCGCTTCCCCGGGGAGGACGCGAGGCGTCGGTCCGGGAGAAGCCGGCCCCACGGCCCGGGCGCTCGGGCCTCACGAAGCGCGCCCTTCCTCTCTCCTGCCCGCTTCTCTCTTCGCACTCGTCTTTCCCTAGGCGGACGTTCTCCCCCGGAGTGCACCGTGGCTCGGCCTGGACGGACCTGCTGTCTCCTTCAGTTTTCAGGCCCAGGCTTGCGACCGCCTGGACTCCCCGAAGCCGCTGTCGGCCCCGAGGTGCTGGCGGCACCCGCAGGTCCCTGGGGTGGAGGCCCCAGCCGGCAGGGTGTTTGAATCACTTTCCACATCTGAGAGCAGGCGTGGTGCATTCGGGGAAGGGGGAGCTGACAGAGTCCCCTCCGGGAAGCGCGTTTCAGAGCCAGGGTTGGGCACCTTGCTCCGTGCTTCTAGGGGTCACAGCCGCTTCTCTCCTAAAGGGTCAGAGTGGGGCTTGCTGTGCCAAGGTGTCCCGCTGAAACAGTCCCATGGCAGGGTCTCGGCCCTTCGCCCGTCCGTTTCAGGCTGGCCTCCCTGCTCAGGGCGCCACCCGGAGAGGAGGGCCTGCAGGCCGGCGTCGCCCTCCCGACCTCCCCGCGAGCCGGGTGTGCAGCCCGGTGCCCTCTGAACGCCGGCTCCGGTGGGCTCGACCGCGGGCGGGCGCCCGGCTCCTCGAAGCGGGGCTTCCGCCAGAAGGCCTCCCGCACCTCGGAACGAGTGGGTTTGCTCTGCGGTGGGTCCGGCCGCTCAGTCCCTGCAGAAGCTGCTTGCGATGTCCTTGCTCGTGCTTCGCTGAGGCCTAGGTCGGGGGCCCCATCCTAGACGGCCCCACACCTGAGGCCCGGCTTGCAGCCTTCCTGCGGATTCCGCCCCATCCTGCCGTGGCCCAGCTTGCCCCTTCGCCAAGGAGGCCTGCACGCGGAAGGCAGCTCGGCTTCAAGCTTGCCTCTCGGAGGGAAGGCTGTGGTGCTCGCTCGAGGTGAGCAGGCCTCGCGCTGAGAAGGCCTCCTTCTCCGTGCAGCGACGTGTGTGCGGACGTGGACGGGGATTGCATTCCACCCTGCCTTGTCTCTCCCAGGGAGGTCGAGGGGCTTGACCTACGGCGTCCCCTCCCACGGCGAGTCAGCTAACCGCTTCCCCGGGGAGGACGCGAGGCGCCGGCCCGGGAGAAGCCGGCCCCACGGCCCGGGCGCTCGGGCCTCACGAAGCGCGCCCTTCTCTCTCCTCCCCCTTCTCTCTTCTGACTCGTCTTTCCCTGGGTGGACGTTCTCCCCCGGAGCGCACCCTGGCTCGGTCTGGTGGGACCTGCTGTCTCCTTCGGTTTTCAGGCCCAGGCGTGCGACCGCCTTGACTCCCCGAAGCCGCTGTCGGCCCCGAGGTGCTGGCGGCACCCGCAGGTCCCTGGGGTGGAGGCCCCAGCCGGCAGGGTGTTTGCATCACTTTCCGCATCTGAGAGCAGGCGTGGTGCTTTTGGGGAAGGGGGAGCTGACAAAGCCCCCTCCGGGATGCGTGTTCCACAGCCGAGGTTTGGGCGGCTTGCTCCGTGCTTCTAGGGGGTCACAGCCGCTTCTCTCCTAACGGGACGGAGTGGGGCTTGCTGGGTCAAGGCGTCCCCCTGAAACAGTCCCATGGCAGGGGCTCGGCCCTTCGCCTGTCCGTTTCAGGCTGGCCTCCCTGCTCAGGGCGTCACCCGGAGAGGTGGGCCTGCAGGCCGGCGTCGCCCTCCCGACCTCCCCGCGAGCCGGGTGTGCAGCCCGGTGCCCTCTGAAAGCCGGTTCCGGTGGGCTCGACTACGGGCTTGCGCCCGGCTCCGTGAAGCAGGACTGCCGCCAGAAGGCCTCCCGCAGCCTCGGAACGAGTGGGTTTGCTCTGCGGTGGGTCCGGCCGCTCGGTCCCAGCAGAAGCTGCTTCCGATGTCCTCGCGCGTGCCAAGCGGAGGCCGAGGTCGGGGGCCCCCTTCTAGGACGGCCCCCCACCTGAGGCCCGGCTGGCACCCTTCCTGCGGCTTCCGCCCCATCCTGCCGTGGCCCAGCTTGCCCCTTCGCCAAGGAGGCCTGCACGCGGAAGGCAGCTTGGCCTCAGGCTTGCCTCTCGGAGGGAAGGCTGTGGTGCTCGCTCGAGGTGAACAGGCCTCGCGCTGAGAAGGCCTCCTTCTCCTTGCAGCGACGTGTGTGCGGACGTGCACGTGGATGGCATTCCACCCTGCCTTGTTTCTCCCAGGGAGGTCGAGGGGCTTGACCTGCGGCGTCCCCTCCCACGGCGAGTCAGCTAACCGCTTCCCCGGGGAGGACGCGAGGCGTCGGTCCGGGAGAAGCCGGCCCCACGGCCCGGGCGCTCGGGCCTCACGAAGCGCGCCCTTCCTCTCTCCTGCCCGCTTCTCTCTTCGCACTCGTCTTTCCCTAGGCGGACGTTCTCCCCCGGAGTGCACCGTGGCTCGGCCTGGACGGACCTGCTGTCTCCTTCTGTTTTCAGGCCCAGGCTTGCGACCGCCTGGACTCCCCGAAGCCGCTGTCGGCCCCGAGGTGCTGGCGGCACCCGCAGGTCCCTGGGGTGGAGGCCCCAGCCGGCAGGGTGTTTGAATCACTTTCCGCATCTGAGAGCAGGCGTGGTGCATTCGGGGAAGGGGGAGCTGACAGAGTCCCCTCCGGGAAGCGCCTTTCAGAGCCAGGGTTGGGCACCTTGCTCCGTGCTTCTAGGGGTCACAGCCGCTTCTCTCCTAAAGGGTCAGAGTGGGGCTTGCTGTGCCAAGGTGTCCCGCTGAAACAGTCCCATGGCAGGGTCTCGGCCCTTCGCCCGTCCGTTTCAGGCTGGCCTCCCTGCTCAGGGCGCCACCCGGAGAGGAGGGCCTGCAGGCCGGCGTCGCCCTCCCGACCTCCCCGCGAGCCGGGTGTGCAGCCCGGTGCCCTCTGAACGCCGGCTCCGGTGGGCTCGACCGCGGGCGGGCGCCCGGCTCCTCGAAGCGGGGCTTCCGCCAGAAGGCCTCCCGCACCTCGGAACGAGTGGGTTTGCTCTGCGGTGGGTCCGGCCGCTCAGTCCCTGCAGAAGCTGCTTGCGATGTCCTTGCTCGTGCTTCGCTGAGGCCTAGGTCGGGGGCCCCATCCTAGACGGCCCCACACCTGAGGCCCGGCTTGCAGCCTTCCTGCGGCTTCCGCCCCATCCTGCCGTGGCCCAGCTTGCCCCTTCGCCAAGGATGCCTGCACGCGGAAGGCAGCTCGGCTTCAAGCTTGCCTCTCGGAGGGAAGACTGTGGTGCTCGCTCGACGTGAACAGGCCTCGCGCTGAGAAGGCCTCCTTCTCCGTGCAGCGACGTGTGTGCGGACGTGGACGGGGATGGCATTCCACCCTGCCTTGTCTCTCCCAGGGAGGTCGAGGGGCTTGACCTACGGCGTCCCCTCCCACGGCGAGTCAGCTAACCGCTTCCCCGGGGAGGACGCGAGGCGTCGGTCCGGGAGAAGCCGGCCCCACGGCCCGGGCGCTCGGGCCTCACGAAGCGCGCCCTTCCTCTCTCCTGCCCGCTTCTCTCTTCGCACTCCTCTTTCCCTGGGTAGACGTTCTCCCCCGGAGCGCACCCTGGCTCGGTCTGGAGGGACCTGCTGTCTCCTTCGGTTTTCAGGCCCAGGCGTGCGACCGCCTTGACTCCCCGAAGCCGCTGTCGGCCCCGAGGTGCTGGCGGCACCCGCAGGTCCCTGGGGTGGAGGCCCCATCCGGCAGGGTGTTTGCATCGCTTTCTGCGTCGGAGAGCAGGCATGGTGCTGTCGGGGAAGGGGGAGCTGACAGAGTCCCCTCCGGGAAGCACGTGCCAGAGCCGAGGGTTGGGCGCCTTGCTCCGTGCTTCTAGGGGTCACAGCCGCTTCTCTCCTAAAGGGTCAGAGTGGGGCTTGCTGTACCAAGGCGTCCCGCTGAAACAGTCCCATGGCAGGGGCTCGGCCCTTCGCCCGTCCGTTTCAGGCTGGCCTCCCTGCTCAGGGCGGTCCCCGGAGAGGTGGGCCTGCAGGCCGGCGTCGCCCTCCCGACCTCCCCGCGAGCCGGGTGTGCAGCCCGGTGCCCTCTTAACGCCGGCTCCGGTGGGCTCTACTGCGGGCGGGCGCCCGGCTCCACGAAGCGGGGCTGCCGCCAGAAGGCCTCCCGCAGCCTCGGAACGAGTAGGTTTGCTCTGCGGTGGGTCCGGCCGCTCGGTCTCAGCAGAAGCTGCTTCCGATGTCCTCGCGCGTGCAAAGCGGAGGCCGAGGTCGGGGGCCCCCTTCTAGGACGGCCCCCCACCCGAGGCCCGGCTGGCACCCTTCCTGCGGCTTCCGCCCCATCCTGCCGTGGCCCAGCTTGCTCCTTCGCCAAGGAGGCCTGCACGCGGAAGGCAGCTCGGCTTCAAGCTTGCCTCTCGGAGGGAAGGCTGTGGTGCTCGCTCGAGGTGAGCAGGCCTCGCGCTGAGAAGGCCTCCTTCTCCGTGCAGCGACGTGTGTGCGGACGTGGACGGGGATTGCATTCCACCCTGCCTTGTCTCTCCCAGGGAGGTCGAGGGGCTTGACCTACGGCGTCCCCTCCCACGGCGAGTCAGCTAACCGCTTCCCCGGGGAGGACGCGAGGCGCCGGCCCGGGAGAAGCCGGCCCCACGGCCCGGTCGCTCGGGCCTCACGAAGCGCGCCCTTCTCTCTCCTCCCCCTTCTCTCTTCTGACTCGTCTTTCCCTGGGTGGACGTTCTCCCCCGGAGCGCACCCTGGCTCGGTCTGGTGGGACCTGCTGTCTCCTTCGGTTTTCAGGCCCAGGCGTGCGACCGCCTTGACTCCCCGAAGCCGCTGTCGGCCCCGAGGTGCTGGCGGCACCCGCAGGTCCCTGGGGTGGAGGCCCCAGCCGGCAGGGTGTTTGCATCACTTTCCGCATCTGAGAGCAGGCGTGGTGCTTTTGGGGAAGGGGGAGCTGACAAAGCCCCCTCCGGGATGCGTGTTCCACAGCCGAGGTTTGGGCGGCTTGCTCCGTGCTTCTAGGGGGTCACAGCCGCTTCTCTCCTAACGGGACGGAGTGGGGCTTGCTGGGTCAAGGCGTCCCCCTGAAACAGTCCCATGGCAGGGGCTCGGCCCTTCGCCTGTCCGTTTTAGGCTGGCCTCCCTGCTCAGGGCGTCACCCGGAGAGGTGGGCCTGCAGGCCGGCGTCGCCCTCCCGACCTCCCCGCGAGCCGGGTGTGCAGCCCGGTGCCCTCTGAAAGCCGGTTCCGGTGGGCTCGACTACGGGCTTGCGCCCGGCTCCGTGAAGCAGGACTGCCGCCAGAAGGCCTCCCGCAGCCTCGGAACGAGTGGGTTTGCTCTGCGGTGGGTCCGGCCGCTCGGTCCCAGCAGAAGCTGCTTCCGATGTCCTCGCGCGTTAGGACGGCCCCCCACCTGAGGCCCGGCTGGCACCCTTCCTGCGGCTTCCGCCCCATCCTGCCGCGGTCCAGCTTGCCCCTTCGCCAAGGAGGCCTGCACGCGGAAGGCAGCTCGGCTTCAAGCTTGCCTCTCGGAGGGAAGGCTGTGGTGCTCGCTCGAGGTGAACAGGCCTCGCGCTGAGAAGGCCTCCTTCTCCGTGCAGCGACGTGTGTGTGGACGTGGTCGGGGATGGCATTCCACCCTGCCTTGTCTCTCCCAGGGAGGTCCAGTGGCTTGACCTGCGGCGTCCCCACCCACGGCGAGTCAGCCGACCGCTTCCCCGGGGAGGACGCGAGGCGTCGGCCCGGGAGAAGTCGGCCCCACGGCCCGGGCGCTCGGGCCGAACGAAGCGCGCCCTTCCTCTCTCCTGCCCGCTTCTCTCTTCGCACTCGTCTTTCCCTGGGCGGACATACTCCCCCGGAGCACACCGTGGCTCGGCATGGAGGGACCTGCTGTCTCCTTCGGTTTTCAGGCCCAGGCGTGTGACCGCCTTGACTCCCCGAAGCCGCTGTCGGCCCCGAGGTGCTGGCGGCACCCGCAGGTCCCTGGGGTGGAGGCCCCAGCCTGCAGGGTGTTTGCATCGCTTTCCGCGTCGGAGAGCACGCATGGTGCTTTCGGGGAAGGGGGAGCTGACAGAGTCCCCTCCGGGAAGCGCGTGCCAGAACCGAGGGTTGGGCACCTTGCCCCGTGCTTCTAGGGGTCACAGCCGCTTCTCTCCTAAAGGGTCAGAGTGGGGCTTGCTGTACCAAGGCGTCCCGCTGAAACAGTCCCATGGCAGGGGCTCGGCCCTTCGCCCGTCCGTTTCAGGCTGGCCTCCCTGCTCAGGGCGGTCCCCGGAGAGGTGGGCCTGCAGGCCGGCGTCGCCCTCCCGGCCTCACCGCGAGCCGGGTGTGCAGCCCGGTGCCCTCTGAACGCCGGCTCCGGTGGGCTCGACTACGGGCTTGCGCCCGGCTCCGTGAAGCAGGACTGCCGCCAGAAGGCCTCCCGCAGCCTCGGAACGAGTAGGTTTGCTCTGCGGTGGGTCCGGCCGCTCGGTCCCAGCAGAAGCTGCTTCCGATGTCCTCGCGCGTGCCAAGCGGAGGCCGAGGTCGGGGGCCCCCTTCTAGGACGGCCCCCCACCTGAGGCCCGGCTGGCACCCTTCCTGCGGCTTCCGCCCCATCCTGCCGTGGCCCAGCTTGCCCCTTCGCCAAGGAGGCCTGCACGCGGAAGGCAGCTTGGCCTCAGGCTTGCCTCTCGGAGGGAAGGCTGTGGTGCTCGCTCGAGGTGAACAGGCCTCGCGCTGAGAAGGCCTCCTTCTCCTTGCAGCGACGTGTGTGCGGACGTGCACGTGGATGGCATTCCACCCTGCCTTGTCTCTCCCAGGGAGGTCGAGGGGCTTGACCTGCGGCGTCCCCTCCCACGGCGAGTCAGCTAACCGCTTCCCCGGGGAGGACGCGAGGCGTCGGTCCGGGAGAAGCCGGCCCCACGGCCCGGGCGCTCGGGCCTCACGAAGCGCGCCCTTCCTCTCTCCTGCCCGCTTCTCTCTTCGCACTCGTCTTTCCCTAGGCGGACGTTCTCCCCCGGAGTGCACCGTGGCTCGGCCTGGACGGACCTGCTGTCTCCTTCAGTTTTCAGGCCCAGGCTTGCGACCGCCTGGACTCCCCGAAGCCGCTGTCGGCCCCGAGGTGCTGGCGGCACCCGCAGGTCCCTGGGGTGGAGGCCCCAGCCGGCAGGGTGTTTGAATCACTTTCCGCATCTGAGAGCAGGCGTGGTGCATTCGGGGAAGGGGGAGCTGACAGAGTCCCCTCCGGGAAGCGCATTTCAGAGCCAGGGTTGGGCACCTTGCTCCGTGCTTCTAGGGGTCACAGCCGCTTCTCTCCTAAAGGGTCAGAGTGGGGCTTGCTGTGCCAAGGTGTCCCGCTGAAACAGTCTCATGGCAGGGTCTCAGCCCTTCGCCCGTCCGTTTCAGGCTGGCCTCCCTGCTCAGGGCGGTCCCCGGAGAGGTGGGCCTGCAGGCCGGCGTCGCCCTCCCGACCTCCCCGCGAGCCGGGTGTGCAGCCCGGTGCCCTCTTAACGCCGGCTCCGGTGGGCTCTACTGCGGGCGGGCGCCTGGCTCCACGAAGCGGGGCTGCCGCCAGAAGGCCTCCCGCAGCCTCGGAACGAGTAGGTTTGCTCTGCGGTGGGTCCGGCCGCTCGGTCTCAGCAGAAGCTGCTTCCGATGTCCTCGCGCGTGCAAAGCGGAGGCCGAGGTCGGGGGCCCCCTTCTAGGACGGCCCCCCACCTGAGGCCCGGCTGGCACCCTTCCTGCGGCTTCCGCCCCATCCTGCCGTGGCCCAGCTTGCTCCTTCGCCAAGGAGGCCTGCACGCGGAAGGCAGCTCGGCTTCAAGCTTGCCTCTCGGAGGGAAGGCTGTGGTGCTCGCTCGAGGTGAGCAGGCCTCGCGCTGAGAAGGCCTCCTTCTCCGTGCAGCGACGTGTGTGCGGACGTGGACGGGGATTGCATTCCACCCTGCCTTGTCTCTCCCAGGGAGGTCGAGGGGCTTGACCTACGGCGTCCCCTCCCACGGCGAGTCAGCTAACCGCTTCCCCGGGGAGGACGCGAGGCGCCGGCCCGGGAGAAGCCGGCCCCACGGCCCGGTCGCTCGGGCCTCACGAAGCGCGCCCTTCTCTCTCCTCCCCCTTCTCTCTTCTGACTCGTCTTTCCCTGGGTGGACGTTCTCCCCCGGAGCGCACCCTGGCTCGGTCTGGTGGGACCTGCTGTCTCCTTCGGTTTTCAGGCCCAGGCGTGCGACCGCCTTGACTCCCCGAAGCCGCTGTCGGCCCCGAGGTGCTGGCGGCACCCGCAGGTCCCTGGGGTGGAGGCCCCAGCCGGCAGGGTGTTTGCATCACTTTCCGCATCTGAGAGCAGGCGTGGTGCTTTTGGGGAAGGGGGAGCTGACAAAGCCCCCTCCGGGATGCGTGTTCCAGAGCCGAGGTTTGGGCGGCTTGCTCCGTGCTTCTAGGGGGTCACAGCCGCTTCTCTCCTAACGGGACGGAGTGGGGCTTGCTGGGTCAAGGCGTCCCCCTGAAACAGTCCCATGGCAGGGGCTCGGCCCTTCGCCTGTCCGTTTCAGGCTGGCCTCCCTGCTCAGGGAGTCACCCGGAGAGGTGGGCCTGCAGGCCGGCGTCGCCCTCCCGACCTCCCCGCGAGCCGGGTGTGCAGCCCGGTGCCCTCTGAAAGCCGGTTCCGGTGGGCTCGACTACGGGCTTGCGCCCGGCTCCGTGAAGCAGGACTGCCGCCAGAAGGCCTCCCGCAGCCTCGGAACGAGTGGGTTTGCTCTGCGGTGGGTCCGGCCGCTCGGTCCCAGCAGAAGCTGCTTCCGATGTCCTCGCGCGTTAGGACGGCCCCCCACCTGAGGCCCGGCTGGCACCCTTCCTGCGGCTTCCCCCCCATCCTGCCGCGGCCCAGCTTGCCCCTTCGCCAAGGAGGCCTGCACGCGGAAGGCAGCTCGGCTTCAAGCTTGCCTCTCGGAGGGAA
Source organism: Martes martes (assembly GCF_963455335.1). Classification (NCBI taxonomy): domain Eukaryota; kingdom Metazoa; phylum Chordata; class Mammalia; order Carnivora; family Mustelidae; genus Martes; species Martes martes. The sequence goes on along the minus strand of NC_137892.1, from coordinate 13,977,399 downwards.
GGCTGTGGTGCTCGCTCGAGGTGAACAGGCCTCGCGCTGAGAAGGCCTCCTTCTCCGTGCAGCGACGTGTGTGTGGACGTGGTCGGGGATGGCATTCCACCCTGCCTTGTCTCTCCCAGGGAGGTCCAGTGGCTTGACCTGCGGCGTCCCCACCCACGGCGAGTCAGCCGACCGCTTCCCCGGGGAGGACGCGAGGCGTCGGCCCGGGAGAAGTCGGCCCCACGGCCCGGGCGCTCGGGCCGAACGAAGCGCGCCCTTCCTCTCTCCTGCCCGCTTCTCTCTTCGCACTCGTCTTTCCCTGGGCGGACGTACTCCCCCGGAGCACACCGTGGCTCGGCATGGAGGGACCTGCTGTCTCCTTCGGTTTTCAGGCCCAGGCGTGCGACCGCCTTGACTCCCCGAAGCCGCTGTCGGCCCCGAGGTGCTGGCGGCACCCGCAGGTCCCTGGGGTGGAGGCCCCAGCCGGCAGGGTATTTGCATCACTTTCCGCATCTGAGAGCAGGCGTGGTGCATTCGGGGAAGGGTGAGCTGACAGAGTCCCCTCCGGGAAGCGCGTTTCAGAGCCAGGGTTGGGCACCTTGCTCCGTGCTTCTAGGGGTCACAGCCGCTTCTCTCCTAAAGGGTCAGAGTGGGGCTTGCTGTGCCAAGGTGTCCCGCTGAAACAGTCCCATGGCAGGGTCTCGGCCCTTCGCCCGTCCGTTTCAGGCTGGCCTCCCTGCTCAGGGCGGTCCCCGGAGAGGTGGGCCTGCAGGCCGGCGTCGCCCTCCCGGCCTCCCCGCGAGCCGGGTGTGCAGCCCGGTGACCTCTGAACGCCGGCTCCGGTGGGCTCGACTACGGGCTTGCGCCCGGCTCCGTGAAGCAGGACTGCCGCCAGAAGGCCTCCCGCAGCCTCGGAACGAGGAGGTTTGCTCTGCGGTGGGTCCGGCCGCTCGGTCCCAGCAGAAGCTGCTTCCGATGTCCTCGCGCGTGCTTCGCGGAGGCCGAGGTCGGGGGCCCCCTTCTAGGACGGCCCCCCACCTGAGGCCCGGCTGGCACCCTTCCTGCGGCTTCCGCCCCATCCTGCCGTGGCCCAGCTTGCCCCTTCGCCAAGGAGGCCTGCACGCGGAAGGCAGCTCGGCCTCAGGCTTGCCTCTCGGAGGGAAGGCTGTGGTGCTCGCTCGAGGTGAACAGGCCTCGCGCTGAGAAGGCCTCCTTCTCCTTGCAGCGACGTGTGTGCGGACGTGCACGTGGATGGCATTCCACCCTGCCTTGTCTCTCCCAGGGAGGTCGAGGGGCTTGACCTGCGGCGTCCCCACGCACGGCGAGTCAGCCAACCGCTTCCCCGGGGAGGACGCGAGGCGTCGGTCCGGGAGAAGCCGGCCCCACGGCCCGGGCGCTCGGGCCTCACGAAGCGCGCCCTTCCTCTCTCCTGCCCGCTTCTCTCTTCGCACTCGTCTTTCCCTAGGCGGACGTTCTCCCCCGGAGTGCACCGTGGCTCGGCCTGGACGGACCTGCTGTCTCCTTCAGTTTTCAGGCCCAGGCTTGCGACCGCCTGGACTCCCCGAAGCCGCTGTCGGCCCCGAGGTGCTGGCGGCACTCGCAGGTCCCTGGGGTGGAGGCCCCAGCCGGCAGGGTGTTTGAATCACTTTCCGCATCTGAGAGCAGGCGTGGTGCATTCGGGGAAGGGGGAGCTGACAGAGTCCCCTCCGGGAAGCGCGTTTCAGAGCCAGGGTTGGGCACCTTGCTCCGTGCTTCTAGGGGTCACAGCCGCTTCTCTCCTAAAGGGTCAGAGTGGGGCTTGCTGTGCCAAGGTGTCCCGCTGAAACAGTCCCATGGCAGGGTCTCGGCCCTTCGCCCGTCCGTTTCAGGCTGGCCTCCCTGCTCAGGGCGCCACCCGGACAGGAGGGCCTGCAGGCCGGCGTCGCCCTCCCGACCTCCCCGCGAGCCGGGTGTGCAGCCCGGTCCCCTCTGAATGCCGGCTCCGGTGGGCTCGACCGCGGGCGGGCGCCCGGCTCCTCGAAGCGGGGCTTCCGCCAGAAGGCCTCCCGCACCTCGGAACGAGTGGGTTTGCTCTGCGGTGGGTCCGGCCGCTCAGTCCCTGCAGAAGCTGCTTGCGATGTCCTTGCTCGTGCTTCGCTGAGGCCTAGGTCGGGGGCCCCATCCTAGACGGCCCCACACCTGAGGCCCGGCTTGCAGCCTTCCTGCGGCTTCCGCCCCATCCTGCCGTGGCCCAGCTTGCCCCTTCGCCAAGGAGGCCTGCACGCGGAAGGCAGCTCGGCTTCAAGCTTGCCTCTCGGAGGGAAGGCTGTGGTGCTCGCTCGACGTGAACAGGCCTCGCGCTGAGAAGGCCTCCTTCTCCGTGCAGCGACGTGTGTGCGGACGTGGACGGGGATGGCATTCCACCCTGCCTTGTCTCTCCCAGGGAGGTCGAGGGGCTTGACCTACGGCGTCCCCTCCCACGGCGAGTCAGCTAACCGCTTCCCCGGGGAGGACGCGAGGCGTCGGTCCGGGAGAAGCCGGCCCCACGGCCCGGGCGCTCGGGCCTCACGAAGCGCGCCCTTCCTCTCTCCTGCCCGCTTCTCTCTTCGCACTCCTCTTTCCCTGGGTAGACGTTCTCCCCCGGAGCGCACCCTGGCTCGGTCTGGAGGGACCTGCTGTCTCCTTCGGTTTTCAGGCCCAGGCGTGCGACCGCCTTGACTCCCCGAAGCCGCTGTCGGCCCCGAGGTGCTGGCGGCACCCGCAGGTCCCTGGGGTGGAGGCCCCATCCGGCAGGGTGTTTGCATCGCTTTCTGCGTCGGAGAGCAGGCATGGTGCTGTCGGGGAAGGGGGAGCTGACAGAGTCCCCTCCGGGAAGCACGTGCCAGAGCCGAGGGTTGGGCGCCTTGCTCCGTGCTTCTAGGGGTCACAGCCGCTTCTCTCCTAAAGGGTCAGAGTGGGGCTTGCTGTACCAAGGCGTCCCGCTGAAACAGTCCCATGGCAGGGGCTCGGCCCTTCGCCCGTCCGTTTCAGGCTGGCCTCCCTGCTCAGGGCGCCCCCCGGAGAGGTGGGCCTGCAGGCCGGCGTCGCCCTCCCGACCTCCCCGCGAGCCGGGTGTGCAGCCCGGTGCCCTCTGAACGCCGGCTCCGGTGGGCTCGACTACGGGCTTGCACCCGGCTCCGTGAAGCAGGACTGCCGCCAGAAGGCCTCCCGCAGCATCGGAACGAGTGGGTTTGCTCTGCGGTGGGTCCGGCCGCTCGGTCCCAGCAGAAGCTGCTTCTGATGTCCTCGCGCGTGCTTCGCAGAGGCCGAGGTCGGGGGCCCCCTTCTAGGACGGCCCCCCACCTGAGGCCCGGCTGGCAGCCTTCCTGCGGCTTCCGCCCCATCCTGCCGTGGCCCAGCTTGCCCCTTCGCCAAGGAGGCCTGCACGCGGAAGGCAGCTCGGCCTCAGGCTTGCCTCTCGGAGGGAAGGCTGTGGTGCTCGCTCGAGGTGAACAGGCCTCGCGCTGAGAAGGCCTCCTTCTCCGTGCAGCGACGTGTGTGCGGACGTGGACGGGGATGGCATTCCACCCTGCCTTGTCTCTCCCAGGGAGGTTAAGGGGCTTGACCTACCGCGTCCCCTCCCACGGCGAGTCAGCTAACCGCTTCCCCGGGGAGGACCGAGGCGCCGGCCCGGGAGAAGCCGGCCCCGCGGCCCGGGCGCTCGGGCCTCACAAAGCGCGCCCTTCCTCTCTCCTGCCCGCTTCTCTCTTCGCACTCCTCTTTCCCTGGGCGGACGTTCTCCCCCGGAGCGCACCCTGGCTCGGTCTGGAGGGTCCTGCTGTCTCCTTTGGTTTTCAGGCCCAGGCGTGCGACCGCCTTGACTCCCCGAAGCCGCTGTCGGCCCCGAGGTGCTGGCGGCACCCGCAGGTCCCTGGGGTGGAGGCCCCAGCCTGCAGGGTGTTTGCATCGCTTTCCGCGTCGGAGAGCAGGCATGGTGCTTTCGGGGAAGGGGGAGCTGACAGAGTACCCTCCGGGAAGCGCGTGCCAGAGCCGAGGGTTGGGCACCTTGCTCCGTGCTTCTAGGGGTCACAGCCGCTTCTCTCCTAAAGGGTCAGAGTGGGGCTTGCTGTACCAAGGCGTCCCGCTGAAACAGTCCCATGGCAGGGGCTCGGCCCTTCGCCCGTCCGTTTCAGGCTGGCCTCCCTGCTCAGGGCGGTCCCCGGAGAGGTGGGCCTGCAGGCCGGCGTCGCCCTCCCGACATCCCCGCGAGCCGGGTGTGCAGCCCGGTGCCCTCTTAACGCCGGCTCCGGTGGGCTCTACTGCGGGCCGGCGCCGGGCTCCACGAAGCGGGGCTGCCGCCAGAAGGCCTCCCGCAGCCTCGGAACGAGTAGGTTTGCTCTGCGGTGGGTCCAGCCGCTCGGTCTCAGCAGAAGCTGCTTCCGATGTCCTCGCGCGTGCTTCGCGGAGGCCGAGGTCGGGGGCCCCCTTCTAGGATGGCCCCCCACCTGAGGCCCGGCTGGCACCCTTCCTGCGGCTTCCGCCCCATCCTGCCGTGGCCCAGCTTGCTCCTTCGCCAAGGAGGCCTGCACGTGGAAGGCAGCTCGGCTTCAAGCTTGCCTCTCGGAGGGAAGGCTTTGGTGCTCGCTCGAGGTGAACAGGCCTCGCGCTGAGAAGGCCTCCTTCTCCTTGCAGCGACGTGTGTGCGGACGTGGACGTGGATGGCATTCCACCCTGCCTTGTCTCTCCCAGGGAGGTCGAGGGGCTTGACCTGCGGCGTCCCCACGCACAACGAGTCAGCCAACCGCTTCCCCGGGGAGGACGCGAGGCGTCGGCCCGGGAGAAGCCGGCCCCGCGGCCCGGGCGCTCGGGCCTCACGAAGCGCGCCCTTCCTCTCTCCTGCCCGCTTCTCTCTTCGCACTCGTCTTTCCCTAGGCGGACGTTCTCCCCCGGAGCGCACCGTGGCTCGATCTGGACGGACCTGCTGTCTCCTTCGGTTTTCAGGCCCAGGCTTGCGACCGCCTTGACTCCCCGAAGCCGCTGTCGGCCCAGAGGTGCTGGCGGCACCCGCAGGTCCCTGGGGTGGAGGCCCCAGCCTGCAGGGTGTTTGCATCGCTTTCCGCGTCGGAGAGCACGCATGGTGCTTTCGGGGAAGGGGGAGCTGACAGAGTCCCCTCCGGGAAGCGCGTGCCAGAACCGAGGGTTGGGCACCTTGCCCCGTGCTTCTAGGGGTCACAGCCGCTTCTCTCCTAAAGGGTCAGAGTGGGGCTTGCTGTACCAAGGCGTCCCGCTGAAACAGTCCCATGGCAGGGGCTCGGCCCTTCGCCCGTCCGTTTCAGGCTGGCCTCCCTGCTCAGGGCGGTCCCCGGAGAGGTGGGCCTGCAGGCCGGCGTCGCCCTCCCGGCCTCCCCGCTAGCCGGGTGTGCAGCCCGGTGACCTCTGAACGCCGGCTCCGGTGGGCTCGACTACGGGCTTGCGCCCGGCTCCGTGAAGCAGGACTGCCGCCAGAAGGCCTCCCGCAGCCTCGGAACGAGTAGGTTTGCTCTGCGGTGGGTCCGGCCGCTCGGTCCCAGCAGAAGCTGCTTCCGATGTCCTCGCGCGTGCTTCGCGGAGGCCGAGGTCGGGGGCCCCCTTCTAGGTCGGCCCCCCACCTGAGGCCCGGCTGGCACCCTTCCTGCGGCTTCCGCCCCATCCTGCCGTGGCCCAGCTTGCCCCTTCGCCAAGGAGGCCTGCACGCGGAAGGCAGCTCGGCCTCAGGCTTGCCTCTCGGAGGGAAGGCTGTGGTGCTCGCTCGAGGTGAACAGGCCTCGCGCTGAGAAGGCCTCCATCTCCTTGCAGCGACGTGTGTGCGGACGTGCACGTGGATGGCATTCCACCCTGCCTTGTCTCTCCCAGGGAGGTCGAGGGGCTTGACCTGCGGCGTCCCCACGCACGGCGAGTCAGCCAACCGCTTCCCCGGGGAGGACGAGAGGCGTCGGTCCGGGAGAAGCCGGCCCCACGGCCCGGGCGCTCGGGCCTCACGAAGCGCGCCCTTCCTCTCTCCTGCCCGCTTCTCTCTTCGCACTCGTCTTTCCCTAGGCGGACGTTCTCCCCCGGAGTGCACCGTGGCTCGGCCTGGACGGACCTGCTGTCTCCTTCAGTTTTCAGGCCCAGGCTTGCGACCGCCTGGACTCCCCGAAGCCGCTGTCGGCCCCGAGGTGCTGGCGGCACCCGCAGGTCCCTGGGGTGGAGGCCCCAGCCGGCAGGGTGTTTGAATCACTTTCCGCATCTGAGAGCAGGCGTGGTGCATTCGGGGAAGGGGGAGCTGACAGAGTCCCCTCCGGGAAGCGCGTTTCAGAGCCAGGGTTGGGCACCTTGCTCCGTGCTTCTAGGGGTCACAGCCGCTTCTCTCCTAAAGGGTCAGAGTGGGGCTTGCTGTGCCAAGGTGTCCTGCTGAAACAGTCCCATGGCAGGGTCTCGGCCCTTCGCCCGTCCGTTTCAGGCTGGCCTCCCTGCTCAGGGTGCCACCCGGAGAGGAGGGCCTGCAGGCCGGCGTCGCCCTCCCGACCTCCCCGCGAGCCGGGTGTGCAGCCCGGTGCCCTCTGAACGCCGGCTCCGGTGGGCTCGACCGCGGGCGGGCGCCCGGCTCCTCGAAGCGGGGCTTCCGCCAGAAGGCCTCCCGCACCTCGGAACGAGTGGGTTTGCTCTGCGGTGGGTCCGGCCGCTCAGTCCCTGCAGAAGCTGCTTGCGATGTCCTTGCTCGTGCTTCGCTGAGGCCTAGGTCGGGGGCCCCATCCTAGACGGCCCCACACCTGAGGCCCGGCTTGCAGCCTTCCTGCGGATTCCGCCCCATCCTGCCGTGGCCCAGCTTGCCCCTTCGCCAAGGAGGCCTGCACGCGGAAGGCAGCTCGGCTTCAAGCTTGCCTCTCGGAGGGAAGGCTGTGGTGCTCGCTCGACGTGAACAGGCCTCGCGCTGAGAAGGCCTCCTTCTCCGTGCAGCGACGTGTGTGCGGACGTGGACGGGGATGGCATTCCACCCTGCCTTGTCTCTCCCAGGGAGGTCGAGGGGCTTGACCTACGGCGTCCCCTCCCACGGCGAGTCAGCTAACCGCTTCCCCGGGGAGGACGCGAGGCGTCGGTCCGGGAGAAGCCGGCCCCACGGCCCGGGCGCTCGGGCCTCACGAAGCGCGCCCTTCCTCTCTCCTGCCCGCTTCTCTCTTCGCACTCCTCTTTCCCTGGGTAGACGTTCTCCCCCGGAGCGCACCCTGGCTCGGTCTGGAGGGACCTGCTGTCTCCTTCGGTTTTCAGGCCCAGGCGTGCGACCGCCTTGACTCCCCGAAGCCGCTGTCGGCCCCGAGGTGCTGGCGGCACCCGCAGGTCCCTGGGGTGGAGGCCCCATCCGGCAGGGTGTTTGCATCGCTTTCTGCGTCGGAGAGCAGGCATGGTGCTGTCGGGGAAGGGGGAGCTGACAGAGTCCCCTCCGGGAAGCACGTGCCAGAGCCGAGGGTTGGGCGCCTTGCTCCGTGCTTCTAGGGGTCACAGCCGCTTCTCTCCTAAAGGGTCAGAGTGGGGCTTGCTGTACCAAGGCGTCCCGCTGAAACAGTCCCATGGCAGGGGCTCGGCCCTTCGCCCGTCCGTTTCAGGCTGGCCTCCCTGCTCAGGGCGCCCCCCGGAGAGGTGGGCCTGCAGGCCGGCGTCGCCCTCCCGACCTCCCCGCGAGCCGGGTGTGCAGCCCGGTGCCCTCTGAACGCCGGCTCCGGTGGGCTCGACTACGGGCTTGCACCCGGCTCCGTGAAGCAGGACTGCCGCCAGAAGGCCTCCCGCAGCATCGGAACGAGTGGGTTTGCTCTGCGGTGGGTCCGGCCGCTCGGTCCCAGCAGAAGCTGCTTCTGATGTCCTCGCGCGTGCTTCGCAGAGGCCGAGGTCGGGGGCCCCCTTCTAGGACGGCCCCCAAACTGAGGCCCGGCTGGCAGCCTTCCTGCGGCTTCCGCCCCATCCTGCCGTGGCCCAGCTTGCCCCTTCGCCAAGGAGGCCTGCACGCGGAAGGCAGCTCGGCCTCAGGCTTGCCTCTCGGAGGGAAGGCTGTGGTGCTCGCTCGAGGTGAACAGGCCTCGCGCTGAGAAGGCCTCCTTCTCCGTGCAGCGACGTGTGTGCGGACGTGGACGGGGATGGCATTCCACCCTGCCTTGTCTCTCCCAGGGAGGTTAAGGGGCTTGACCTACCGCGTCCCCTCCCACGGCGAGTCAGCTAACCGCTTCCCCGGGGAGGACCGAGGCGCCGGCCCGGGAGAAGCCGGCCCCGCGGCCCGGGCGCTCGGGCCTCACGAATCGCGCCCTTCCTCTCTCCTGCCCGCTTCTCTCTTCGCACTCCTCTTTCCCTGGGCGGACGTTCTCCCCCGGAGCGCACCCTGGCTCGGTCTGGAGGGTCCTGCTGTCTCCTTTGGTTTTCAGGCCCAGGCGTGCGACCGCCTTGACTCCCCGAAGCCGCTGTCGGCCCCGAGGTGCTGGCGGCACCCGCAGGTCCCTGGGGTGGAGGCCCCAGCCTGCAGGGTGTTTGCATCGCTTTCCGCGTCGGAGAGCAGGCATGGTGCTTTCGGGGAAGGGGGAGCTGACAGAGTACCCTCCGGGAAGCGCGTGCCAGAGCCGAGGGTTGGGCACCTTGCTCCGTGCTTCTAGGGGTCACAGCCGCTTCTCTCCTAAAGGGTCAGAGTGGGGCTTGCTGTACCAAGGCGTCCCGCTGAAACAGTCCCATGGCAGGGGCTCGGCCCTTCGCCCGTCCGTTTCAGGCTGGCCTCCCTGCTCAGGGCGGTCCCCGGAGAGGTGGGCCTGCAGGCCGGCGTCGCCCTCCCGACCTCCCCGCGAGCCGGGTGTGCAGCCCGGTGCCCTCTTAACGCCGGCTCCGGTGGGCTCTACTGCGGGCGGGCGCCCGGCTCCACGAAGCGGGGCTGCCGCCAGAAGGCCTCCCGCAGCCTCGGAACGAGTAGGTTTGCTCTGCGGTGGGTCCGGCCGCTCGGTCTCAGCAGAAGCTGCTTCCGATGTCCTCGCGCGTGCAAAGCGGAGGCCGAGGTCGGGGGCCCCCTTCTAGGACGGCCCCCCACCTGAGGCCCGGCTGGCACCCTTCCTGCGGCTTCCGCCCCATCCTGCCGTGGCCCAGCTTGCTCCTTCGCCAAGGAGGCCTGCACGCGGAAGGCAGCTCGGCTTCAAGCTTGCCTCTCGGAGGGAAGGCTGTGGTGCTCGCTCGAGGTGAGCAGGCCTCGCGCTGAGAAGGCCTCCTTCTCCGTGCAGCGACGTGTGTGCGGACGTGGACGGGGATTGCATTCCACCCTGCCTTGTCTCTCCCAGGGAGGTCGAGGGGCTTGACCTACGGCGTCCCCTCCCACGGCGAGTCAGCTAACCGCTTCCCCGGGAGGACGCGAGGCGCCGGCCCGGGAAAAGCCGGCCCCACGGCCCGGCTGCTCGGGCCTCACGAAGCGCGCCCTTCTCTCTCCTCCCCCTTCTCTCTTCTGACTCGTCTTTCCCTGGGTGGACGTTCTCCCCCGGAGCGCACCCTGGCTCGGTCTGGTGGGACCTGCTGTCTCCTTCGGTTTTCAGGCCCAGGCGTGCGACCGCCTTGACTCCCCGAAGCCGCTGTCGGCCCCGAGGTGCTGGCGGCACCCGCAGGTCCCTGGGGTGGAGGCCCCAGCCGGCAGGGTGTTTGCATCACTTTCCGCATCTGAGAGCAGGCGTGGTGCTTTTGGGGAAGGGGGAGCTGACAAAGCCCCCTCCGGGATGCGTGTTCCAGAGCCGAGGTTTGGGCGGCTTGCTTCGTGCTTCTAGGGGGTCACAGCCGCTTCTCTCCTAACGGGACGGAGTGGGGCTTGCTGGGTCAAGGCGTCCCCCTGAAACAGTCCCATGGCAGGGGCTCGGCCCTTCGCCTGTCCGTTTCAGGCTGGCCTCCCTGCTCAGGACGTCACCCGGAGAGGTGGGCCTGCAGGCCGGCGTCGCCCTCCCGACCTCCCCGCGAGCCGGGTGTGCAGCCCGGTGCCCTCTGAAAGCCGGTTCCGGTGGGCTCGACTACGGGCTTGCGCCCGGCTCCGTGAAGCAGGACTGCCGCCAGAAGGCCTCCCGCAGCCTCGGAACGAGTGGGTTTGCTCTGCGGTGGGTCCGGCCGCTCGGTCCCAGCAGAAGCTGCTTCCGATGTCCTCGCGCGTTAGGACGGCCCCCCACCTGAGGCCCGGCTGGCACCCTTCCTGCGGCTTCCGCCCCATCCTGCCGCGGCCCAGCTTGCCCCTTCGCCAAGGAGGCCTGCACGCGGAAGGCAGCTCGGCTTCAAGCTTGCCTCTCGGAGGGAAGGCTGTGGTGCTCGCTCGAGGTGAACAGGCCTCGCGCTGAGAAGGCCTCCTTCTCCGTGCAGCGACGTGTGTGTGGACGTGGTCGGGGATGGCATTCCACCCTGCCTTGTCTCTCCCAGGGAGGTCCAGTGGCTTGACCTGCGGCGTCCCCACCCACGGCGAGTCAGCCAACCGCTTCCCCGGGGAGGACGCGAGGCGTCGGCCCGGGAGAAGTCGGCCCCACGGCCCGGGCGCTCGGGCCTCCCGAAGCGCGCCCTTCCTCTCTCCTGCCCGCTTCTCTCTTCGCACTCGTCTTTCCCTGGGCGGACGTACTCCCCCGGAGCACACCGTGGCTCGGCATGGAGGGACCTGCTGTCTCCTTCGGTTTTCAGGCCCAGGCGTGCGACCGCCTTGACTCCCCGAAGCCGCTGTCGGCCCCGAGGTGCTGGCGGCACCCGCAGGTCCCTGGGGTGGAGGCCCCAGCCGGCAGGGTATTTGCATCACTTTCCGCATCTGAGAGCAGGCGTGGTGCATTCGGGGAAGGGGGAGCTGACAGAGTCCCCTCCGGGAAGCGCGTTTCAGAGCCAGGGTTGGGCACCTTGCTCCGTGCTTCTAGGGGTCACAGCCGCTTCTCTCCTAAAGGGTCAGAGTGGGGCTTGCTGTGCCAAGGTGTCCCACTGAAACAGTCCCATGGCAGGGGCTCGGCCCTTCGCCCGTCCGTTTCAGGCTGGCCTCCCTGCTCAGGGCGGTCCCCGGAGAGGTGGGCCTGCAGGCCGGCGTCGCCCTCCCGGCCTCCCCGCGAGCCGGGTGTGCAGCCTGGTGACCTCTGAACGCCGGCTCCGGTGGGCTCGACTACGGGCTTGCGCCCGGCTCCGTGAAGCAGGACTGCCGCCAGAAGGCCTCCCGCAGCCTCGGAACGAGTAGGTTTGCTCTGCGGTGGGTCCGGCCGCTCGGTCCCAGCAGAAGCTGCTTCCGATGTCCTCGCGCGTGCTTCGCGGAGGCCGAGGTCGGGGGCCCCCTTCTAGGACGGCCCCCCACCTGAGGCCCGGCTGGCACCCTTCCTGCGGCTTCCGCCCCATCCTGCCGTGGCCCAGCTTGCCCCTTCGCCAAGGAGGCCTGCACGCGGAAGGCAGCTTGGCCTCAGGCTTGCCTCTCGGAGGGAAGGCTGTGGTGCTCGCTCGAGGTGAGCAGGCCTCGCGCTGAGAAGGCCTCCTTCTCCGTGCAGCGACGTGTGTGCGGACGTGGACGGGGATTGCATTCCACCCTGCCTTGTCTCTCCCAGGGAGGTCGAGGGGCTTGACCTACGGCGTCCCCTCCCACGGCGAGTCAGCTAACCGCTTCCCCGGGGAGGACGCGAGGCGCCGGCCCGGGAGAAGCCGGCCCCACGGCCCGGGCGCTCGGGCCTCACGAAGCGCGCCCTTCTCTCTCCTCCCCCTTCTCTCTTCTGACTCGTCTTTCCCTGGGTGGACGTTCTCCCCCGGAGCGCACCCTGGCTCGGTCTGGTGGGACCTGCTGTCTCCTTCGGTTTTCAGGCCCAGGCGTGCGACCGCCTTGACTCCCCGAAGCCGCTGTCGGCCCCGAGGTGCTGGCGGCACCCGCAGGTCCCTGGGGTGGAGGCCCCAGCCGGCAGGGTGTTTGCATCACTTTCCGCATCTGAGAGCAGGCGTGGTGCTTTTGGGGAAGGGGGAGCTGACAAAGCCCCCTCCGGGATGCGTGTTCCACAGCCGAGGTTTGGGCGGCTTGCTCCGTGCTTCTAGGGGGTCACAGCCGCTTCTCTCCTAACGGGACGGAGTGGGGCTTGCTGGGTCAAGGCGTCCCCCTGAAACAGTCCCATGGCAGGGGCTCGGCCCTTCGCCTGTCCGTTTTAGGCTGGCCTCCCTGCTCAGGGCGTCACCCGGAGAGGTGGGCCTGCAGGCCGGCGTCGCCCTCCCGACCTCCCCGCGAGCCGGGTGTGCAGCCCGGTGCCCTCTGAAAGCCGGTTCCGGTGGGCTCGACTACGGGCTTGCGCCCGGCTCCGTGAAGCAGGACTGCCGCCAGAAGGCCTCCCGCAGCCTCGGAACGAGTGGGTTTGCTCTGCGGTGGGTCCGGCCGCTCGGTCCCAGCAGAAGCTGCTTCCGATGTCCTCGCGCGTTAGGACGGCCCCCCACCTGAGGCCCGGCTGGCACCCTTCCTGCGGCTTCCGCCCCATCCTGCCGCGGTCCAGCTTGCCCCTTCGCCAAGGAGGCCTGCACGCGGAAGGCAGCTCGGCTTCAAGCTTGCCTCTCGGAGGGAAGGCTGTGGTGCTCGCTCGAGGTGAACAGGCCTCGCGCTGAGAAGGCCTCCTTCTCCGTGCAGCGACGTGTGTGTGGACGTGGTCGGGGATGGCATTCCACCCTGCCTTGTCTCTCCCAGGGAGGTCCAGTGGCTTGACCTGCGGCGTCCCCACCCACGGCGAGTCAGCCGACCGCTTCCCCGGGGAGGACGCGAGGCGTCGGCCCGGGAGAAGTCGGCCCCACGGCCCGGGCGCTCGGGCCGAACGAAGCGCGCCCTTCCTCTCTCCTGCCCGCTTCTCTCTTCGCACTCGTCTTTCCCTGGGCGGACATACTCCCCCGGAGCACACCGTGGCTCGGCATGGAGGGACCTGCTGTCTCCTTCGGTTTTCAGGCCCAGGCGTGTGACCGCCTTGACTCCCCGAAGCCGCTGTCGGCCCCGAGGTGCTGGCGGCACCCGCAGGTCCCTGGGGTGGAGGCCCCATCCGGCAGGGTGTTTGCATCGCTTTCTGCGTCGGAGAGCAGGCATGGTGCTGTCGGGGAAGGGGGAGCTGACAGAGTCCCCTCCGGGAAGCACGTGCCAGAGCCGAGGGTTGGGCGCCTTGCTCCGTGCTTCTAGGGGTCACAGCCGCTTCTCTCCTAAAGGGTCAGAGTGGGGCTTGCTGTGCCAAGGCGTCCCGCTGAAACAGTCCCATGGCAGGGGCTCGGCCCTTCGCCCGTCCGTTTCAGGCTGGCCTCCCTGCTCAGGGCGGTCCCCGGAGAGGTGGGCCTGCAGGCCGGCGTCGCCCTCCCGGCCTCCCCGCGAGCCGGGTGTGCAGCCCGGTGACCTCTGAACGCCGGCTCCGGTGGGCTCGACTACGGGCTTGCGCCCGGCTCCGTGAAGCAGGACTGCCGCCAGAAGGCCTCCCGCAGCCTCGGAACGAGTGGGTTTGCTCTGCGGTGGGTCCGGCCGCTCGGTCCCAGCAGAAGCTGCTTCCGATGTCCTCGCGCGTGCTTCGCGGAGGCCGAGGTCGGGGGCCCCCTTCTAGGACGGCCCCCCACCTGAGGCCCGGCTGGCACCCTTCCTGCGGCTTCCGCCCCATCCTGCCGTGGCCCAGCTTGCCCCTTCGCCAAGGAGGCCTGCACGCGGAAGGCAGCTCGGCCTCAGGCTTGCCTCTCGGAGGGAAGGCTGTGGTGCTCGCTCGAGGTGAACAGGCCTCGCGCTGAGAAGGCCTCCTTCTCCGTGCAGCGACGTGTGTGCGGACGTGGACGGGGATGGCATTCCACCCTGCCTTGTCTCTCCCAGGGAGGTTAAGGGGCTTGACCTACCGCGTCCCCTCCCACGGCGAGTCAGCTAACCGCTTCCCCGGGGAGGACCGAGGCGCCGGCCCGGGAGAAGCCGGCCCCGCGGCCCGGGCGCTCGGGCCTCACGAAGCGCGCCCTTCCTCTCTCCTGCCCGCTTCTCTCTTCGCACTCCTCTTTCCCTGGGCGGACGTTCTCCCCCGGAGCGCACCCTGGCTCGGTCTGGAGGGTCCTGCTGTCTCCTTTGGTTTTCAGGCCCAGGCTTGCGACCGCCTGGACTCCCCGAAGCCGCTGTCGGCCCCGAGGTGCTGGCGGCACCCGCAGGTCCCTGGGGTGGAGGCCCCAGCCGGCAGGGTGTTTGAATCACTTTCCGCATCTGAGAGCAGGCGTGGTGCATTCGGGGAAGGGGGAGCTGACAGAGTCCCCTCCGGGAAGCGCGTTTCAGAGCCAGGGTTGGGCACCTTGCTCCGTGCTTCTAGGGGTCACAGCCGCTTCTCTCCTAAAGGGTCAGAGTGGGGCTTGCTGTGCCAAGGTGTCCCGCTGAAACAGTCCCATGGCAGGGTCTCGGCCCTTCGCCCGTCCGTTTCAGGCTGGCCTCCCTGCTCAGGGCGGTCCCCGGAGAGGTGGGCCTGCAGGCCGGCGTCGCCCTCCCGGCCTCCCCGCGAGCCGGGTGTGCAGCCCGGTGACCTCTGAACGCCGGCTCCGGTGGGCTCGACCGCGGGCGGGCGCCCGGCTCCTCGAAGCGGGGCTTCCGCCAGAAGGCCTCCCGCACCTCGGAACGAGTGGGTTTGCTCTGCGGTGGGTCCGGCCGCTCAGTCCCTGCAGAAGCTGCTTGCGATGTCCTTGCTCGTGCTTCGCTGAGGCCTAGGTCGGGGGCCCCATCCTAGACGGCCCCACACCTGAGGCCCGGCTTGCAGCCTTCCTGCGGATTCCGCCCCATCCTGCCGTGGCCCAGCTTGCCCCTTCGCCAAGGAGGCCTGCACGCGGAAGGCAGCTCGGCTTCAAGCTTGCCTCTCGGAGGGAAGGCTGTGGTGCTCGCTCGACGTGAACAGGCCTCGCGCTGAGAAGGCCTCCTTCTCCGTGCAGCGACGTGTGTGCGGACGTGGACGGGGATGGCATTCCACCCTGCCTTGTCTCTCCCAGGGAGGTCGAGGGGCTTGACCTACGGCGTCCCCTCCCACGGCGAGTCAGCTAACCGCTTCCCCGGGGAGGACGCGAGGCGTCGGTCCGGGAGAAGCCGGCCCCACGGCCCGGGCGCTCGGGCCTCACGAAGCGCGCCCTTCCTCTCTCCTGCCCGCTTCTCTCTTCGCACTCCTCTTTCCCTGGGTAGACGTTCTCCCCCGGAGCGCACCCTGGCTCGGTCTGGAGGGACCTGCTGTCTCCTTCGGTTTTCAGGCCCAGGCGTGCGACCGCCTTGACTCCCCGAAGCCGCTGTCGGCCCCGAGGTGCTGGCGGCACCCGCAGGTCCCTGGGGTGGAGGCCCCATCCGGCAGGGTGTTTGCATCGCTTTCTGCGTCGGAGAGCAGGCATGGTGCTGTCGGGGAAGGGGGAGCTGACAGAGTCCCCTCCGGGAAGCACGTGCCAGAGCCGAGGGTTGGGCGCCTTGCTCCGTGCTTCTAGGGGTCACAGCCGCTTCTCTCCTAAAGGGTCAGAGTGGGGCTTGCTGTACCAAGGCGTCCCGCTGAAACAGTCCCATGGCAGGGGCTCGGCCCTTCGCCCGTCCGTTTCAGGCTGGCCTCCCTGCTCAGGGCGCCCCCCGGAGAGGTGGGCCTGCAGGCCGGCGTCGCCCTCCCGACCTCCCCGCGAGCCGGGTGTGCAGCCCGGTGCCCTCTGAACGCCGGCTCCGGTGGGCTCGACTACGGGCTTGCACCCGGCTCCGTGAAGCAGGACTGCCGCCAGAAGGCCTCCCGCAGCATCGGAACGAGTGGGTTTGCTCTGCGGTGGGTCCGGCCGCTCGGTCCCAGCAGAAGCTGCTTCCGATGTCCTCGCGCGTGCTTCGCGGAGGCCGAGGTCGGGGGCCCCCTTCTAGGACGGCCCCCCACCTGAGGCCCGGCTGGCACCCTTCCTGCGGCTTCCGCCCCATCCTGCCGTGGCCCAGCTTGCCCCTTCGCCAAGGAGGCCTGCACGCGGAAGGCAGCTCGGCCTCAGGCTTGCCTCTCGGAGGGAAGGCTGTGGTGCTCGCTCGAGGTGAACAGGCCTCGCGCTGAGAAGGCCTCCTTCTCCGTGCAGCGACGTGTGTGCGGACGTGGACGGGGATGGCATTCCACCCTGCCTTGTCTCTCCCAGGGAGGTTAAGGGGCTTGACCTACCGCGTCCCCTCCCACGGCGAGTCAGCTAACCGCTTCCCCGGGGAGGACCGAGGCGCCGGCCCGGGAGAAGCCGGCCCCGCGGCCCGGGCGCTCGGGCCTCACGAAGCGCGCCCTTCCTCTCTCCTGCCCGCTTCTCTCTTCGCACTCCTCTTTCCCTGGGCGGACGTTCTCCCCCGGAGCGCACCCTGGCTCGGTCTGGAGGGTCCTGCTGTCTCCTTTGGTTTTCAGGCCCAGGCTTGCGACCGCCTTGACTCCCCGAAGCCGCTGTCGGCCCCGAGGTGCTGGCGGCACCCGCAGGTCCCTGGGGTGGAGGCCCCAGCCGGCAGGGTGTTTGAATCACTTTCCGCATCTGAGAGCAGGCGTGGTGCATTCGGGGAAGGGGGAGCTGACAGAGTCCCCTCCGGGAAGCGCGTTTCAGAGCCAGGGTTGGGCACCTTGCTCCGTGCTTCTAGGGGTCACAGCCGCTTCTCTCCTAAAGGGTCAGAGTGGGGCTTGCTGTGCCAAGGTGTCCCGCTGAAACAGTCCCATGGCAGGGTCTCGGCCCTTCGCCCGTCCGTTTCAGGCTGGCCTCCCTGCTCAGGGCGGTCCCCGGAGAGGTGGGCCTGCAGGCCGGCGTCGACCTCCCGACCTCCCCGCGAGCCGGGTGTGCAGCCCGGTGCCCTCTTAACGCCGGCTCCGGTGGGCTCTACTGCGGGCGGGCGCCCGGCTCCACGAAGCGGGGCTGCCGCCAGAAGGCCTCCCGCAGCCTCGGAACGAGTAGGTTTGCTCTGCGGTGGGTCCGGCCGCTCGGTCTCAGCAGAAGCTGCTTCCGATGTCCTCGCGCGTGCAAAGCGGAGGCCGAGGTCGGGGGCCCCCTTCTAGGACGGCCCCCCACCTGAGGCCCGGCTGGCACCCTTCCTGCGGCTTCCGCCCCATCCTGCCGTGGCCCAGCTTGCTCCTTCGCCAAGGAGGCCTGCACGCGGAAGGCAGCTCGGCTTCAAGCTTGCCTCTCGGAGGGAAGGCTGTGGTGCTCGCTCGAGGTGAGCAGGCCTCGCGCTGAGAAGGCCTCCTTCTCCGTGCAGCGACGTGTGTGCGGACGTGGACGGGGATTGCATTCCACCCTGCCTTGTCTCTCCCAGGGAGGTCGAGGGGCTTGACCTACGGCGTCCCCTCCCACGGCGAGTCAGCTAACCGCTTCCCCGGGGAGGACGCGAGGCGCCGGCCCGGGAGAAGCCGGCCCCACGGCCCGGGCGCTCGGGCCTCACGAAGCGCGCCCTTCTCTCTCCTCCCCCTTCTCTCTTCTGACTCGTCTTTCCCTGGGTGGACGTTCTCCCCCGGAGCGCACCCTGGCTCGGTCTGGTGGGACCTGCTGTCTCCTTCGGTTTTCAGGCCCAGGCGTGCGACCGCCTTGACTCCCCGAAGCCGCTGTCGGCCCCGAGGTGCTGGCGGCACCCGCAGGTCCCTGGGGTGGAGGCCCCAGCCGGCAGGGTGTTTGCATCACTTTCCGCATCTGAGAGCAGGCGTGGTGCTTTTGGGGAAGGGGGAGCTGACAAAGCCCCCTCCGGGATGCGTGTTCCAGAGCCGAGGTTTGGGCGGCTTGCTTCGTGCTTCTAGGGGGTCACAGCCGCTTCTCTCCTAACGGGACGGAGTGGGGCTTGCTGGGTCAAGGCGTCCCCCTGAAACAGTCCCATGGCAGGGGCTCGGCCCTTCGCCTGTCCGTTTCAGGCTGGCCTCCCTGCTCAGGGCGTCACCCGGAGAGGTGGGCCTGCAGGCCGGCGTCGCCCTCCCGACCTCCCCGCGAGCCGGGTGTGCAGCCCGGTGCCCTCTGAAAGCCGGTTCCGGTGGGCTCGACTACGGGCTTGCGCCCGGCTCCGTGAAGCAGGACTGCCGCCAGAAGGCCTCCCGCAGCCTCGGAACGAGTGGGTTTGCTCTGCGGTGGGTCCGGCCGCTCGGTCCCAGCAGAAGCTGCTTCCGATGTCCTCGCGCGTTAGGACGGCCCCCCACCTGAGGCCCGGCTGGCACCCTTCCTGCGGCTTCCGCCCCATCCTGCCGCGGCCCAGCTTGCCCCTTCGCCAAGGAGGCCTGCACGCGGAAGGCAGCTCGCCTTCAAGCTTGCCTCTCGGAGGGAAGGCTGTGGTGCTCGCTCGAGGTGAACAGGCCTCGCGCTGAGAAGGCCTCCTTCTCCGTGCAGCGACGTGTGTGTGGACGTGGTCGGGGATGGCATTCCACCCTGCCTTGTCTCTCCCAGGGAGGTCCAGTGGCTTGACCTGCGGCGTCCCCACCCACGGCGAGTCAGCCAACCGCTTCCCCGGGGAGGACGCGAGGCGTCGGCCCGGGAGAAGTCGGCCCCACGGCCCGGGCGCTCGGGCCTCCCGAAGCGTGCCCTTCCTCTCTCCTGCCCGCTTCTCTCTTCGCACTCGTCTTTCCCTGGGCGGACGTACTCCCCCGGAGCACACCGTGGCTCGGCATGGAGGGACCTGCTGTCTCCTTCGGTTTTCAGGCCCAGGCGTGCGACCGCCTTGACTCCCCGAAGCCGCTGTCGGCCCCGAGGTGCTGGCGGCACCCGCAGGTCCCTGGGGTGGAGGCCCCAGCCGGCAGCGTATTTGCATCACTTTCCGCATCTGAGAGCAGGCGTGGTGCATTCGGGGAAGGGGGAGCTGACAGAGTCCCCTCCGGGAAGCGCGTTTCAGAGCCAGGGTTGGGCACCTTGCTCCGTGCTTCTAGGGGTCACAGCCGCTTCTCTCCTAAAGGGTCAGAGTGGGGCTTGCTGTGCCAAGGTGTCCCGCTGAAACAGTCCCATGGCAGGGTCTCGGCCCTTCGCCCGTCCGTTTCAGGCTGGCCTCCCTGCTCAGGGCGGTCCCCGGAGAGGTGGGCCTGCAGGCCGGCGTCGCCCTCCCGGCCTCCCCGCGAGCCGGGTGTGCAGCCCGGTGACCTCTGAACGCCGGCTCCGGTGGGCTCGACTACGGGCTTGCGCCCGGCTCCGTGAAGCAGGACTGCCGCCAGAAGGCCTCCCGCAGCCTCGGAACGAGGAGGTTTGCTCTGCGGTGGGTCCGGCCGCTCGGTCCCAGCAGAAGCTGCTTCCGATGTCCTCGCGCGTGCTTCGCGGAGGCCGAGGTCGGGGGCCCCCTTCTAGGACGGCCCCCCACCTGAGGCCCGGCTGGCACCCTTCCTGCGGCTTCCGCCCCATCCTGCCGTGGCCCAGCTTGCCCCTTCGCCAAGGAGGCCTGCACGCGGAAGGCAGCTCGGCCTCAGGCTTGCCTCTCGGAGGGAAGGCTGTGGTGCTCGCTCGAGGTGAACAGGCCTCGCGCTGAGAAGGCCTCCTTCTCCTTGCAGCGACGTGTGTGCGGACGTGCACGTGGATGGCATTCCACCCTGCCTTGTCTCTCCCAGGGAGGTCGAGGGGCTTGACCTGCGGCGTCCCCACGCACGGCGAGTCAGCCAACCGCTTCCCCGGGGAGGACGCGAGGCGTCGGTCCGGGAGAAGCCGGCCCCACGGCCCGGGCGCTCGGGCCTCACGAAGCGCGCCCTTCCTCTCTCCTGCCCGCTTCTCTCTTCGCACTCGTCTTTCCCTAGGCGGACGTTCTCCCCCGGAGTGCACCGTGGCTCGGCCTGGACGGACCTGCTGTCTCCTTCAGTTTTCAGGCCCAGGCTTGCGACCGCCTGGACTCCCCGAAGCCGCTGTCGGCCCCGAGGTGCTGGCGGCACCCGCAGGTCCCTGGGGTGGAGGCCCCAGCCGGCAGGGTGTTTGAATCACTTTCCGCATCTGAGAGCAGGCGTGGTGCATTCGGGGAAGGGGGAGCTGACAGAGTCCCCTCCGGGAAGCGCGTTTCAGAGCCAGGGTTGGGCACCTTGCTCCGTGCTTCTAGGGGTCACAGCCGCTTCTCTCCTAAAGGGTCAGAGTGGGGCTTGCTGTGCCAAGGTGTCCCGCTGAAACAGTCCCATGGCAGGGTCTCGGCCCTTCGCCCGTCCGTTTCAGGCTGGCCTCCCTGCTCAGGGCGCCACCCGGACAGGAGGGCCTGCAGGCCGGCGTCGCCCTCCCGACCTCCCCGCGAGCCGGGTGTGCAGCCCGGTGCCCTCTGAATGCCGGCTCCGGTGGGCTCGACCGCGGGCGGGCGCCCGGCTCCTCGAAGCGGGGCTTCCGCCAGAAGGCCTCCCGCACCTCGGAACGAGTGGGTTTGCTCTGCGGTGGGTCCGGCCGCTCAGTCCCTGCAGAAGCTGCTTGCGATGTCCTTGCTCGTGCTTCGCTGAGGCCTAGGTCGGGGGCCCCATCCTAGACGGCCCCACACCTGAGGCCCGGCTTGCAGCCTTCCTGCGGCTTCCGCCCCATCCTGCCGTGGCCCAGCTTGCCCCTTCGCCAAGGAGGCCTGCACGCGGAAGGCAGCTCGGCTTCAAGCTTGCCTCTCGGAGGGAAGGCTGTGGTGCTCGCTCGACGTGAACAGGCCTCGCGCTGAGAAGGCCTCCTTCTCCGTGCAGCGACGTGTGTGCGGACGTGGACGGGGATGGCATTCCACCCTGCCTTGTCTCTCCCAGGGAGGTCGAGGGGCTTGACCTACGGCGTCCCCTCCCACGGCGAGTCAGCTAACCGCTTCCCCGGGGAGGACGCGAGGCGTCGGTCCGGGAGAAGCCGGCCCCACGGCCCGGGCGCTCGGGCCTCACGAAGCGCGCCCTTCCTCTCTCCTGCCCGCTTCTCTCTTCGCACTCCTCTTTCCCTGGGTAGACGTTCTCCCCCGGAGCGCACCCTGGCTCGGTCTGGAGGGACCTGCTGTCTCCTTCGGTTTTCAGGCCCAGGCGTGCGACCGCCTTGACTCCCCGAAGCCGCTGTCGGCCCCGAGGTGCTGGCGGCACCCGCAGGTCCCTGGGGTGGAGGCCCCATCCGGCAGGGTGTTTGCATCGCTTTCTGCGTCGGAGAGCAGGCATGGTGCTGTCGGGGAAGGGGGAGCTGACAGAGTCCCCTCCGGGAAGCACGTGCCAGAGCCGAGGGTTGGGCGCCTTGCTCCGTGCTTCTAGGGGTCACAGCCGCTTCTCTCCTAAAGGGTCAGAGTGGGGCTTGCTGTACCAAGGCATCCCGCTGAAACAGTCCCATGGCAGGGGCTCGGCCCTTCGCCCGTCCGTTTCAGGCTGGCCTCCCTGCTCAGGGCGCCCCCCGGAGAGGTGGGCCTGCAGGCCGGCGTCGCCCTCCCGACCTCCCCGCGAGCCGGGTGTGCAGCCCGGTGCCCTCTGAACGCCGGCTCCGGTGGGCTCGACTACGGGCTTGCACCCGGCTCCGTGAAGCAGGACT
The DNA here is from genome assembly GCF_963455335.1 of Martes martes. NCBI lineage: Eukaryota > Metazoa > Chordata > Mammalia > Carnivora > Mustelidae > Martes > Martes martes. Next base: position 13,956,081 of record NC_137892.1, on the reverse strand, counting down.
GCCGCCAGAAGGCCTCCCGCAGCATCGGAACGAGTGGGTTTGCTCTGCGGTGGGTCCGGCCGCTCGGTCCCAGCAGAAGCTGCTTCTGATGTCCTCGCGCGTGCTTCGCAGAGGCCGAGGTCGGGGGCCCCCTTCTAGGACGGCCCCCCACCTGAGGCCCGGCTGGCAGCCTTCCTGCGGCTTCCGCCCCATCCTGCCGTGGCCCAGCTTGCCCCTTCGCCAAGGAGGCCTGCACGCGGAAGGCAGCTCGGCCTCAGGCTTGCCTCTCGGAGGGAAGGCTGTGGTGCTCGCTCGAGGTGAACAGGCCTCGCGCTGAGAAGGCCTCCTTCTCCGTGCAGCGACGTGTGTGCGGACGTGGACGGGGATGGCATTCCACCCTGCCTTGTCTCTCCCAGGGAGGTTAAGGGGCTTGACCTACCGCGTCCCCTCCCACGGCGAGTCAGCTAACCGCTTCCCCGGGGAGGACCGAGGCGCCGGCCCGGGAGAAGCCGGCCCCGCGGCCCGGGCGCTCGGGCCTCACAAAGCGCGCCCTTCCTCTCTCCTGCCCGCTTCTCTCTTCGCACTCCTCTTTCCCTGGGCGGACGTTCTCCCCCGGAGCGCACCCTGGCTCGGTCTGGAGGGTCCTGCTGTCTCCTTTGGTTTTCAGGCCCAGGCGTGCGACCGCCTTGACTCCCCGAAGCCGCTGTCGGCCCCGAGGTGCTGGCGGCACCCGCAGGTCCCTGGGGTGGAGGCCCCAGCCTGCAGGGTGTTTGCATCGCTTTCCGCGTCGGAGAGCAGGCATGGTGCTTTCGGGGAAGGGGGAGCTGACAGAGTACCCTCCGGGAAGCGCGTGCCAGAGCCGAGGGTTGGGCACCTTGCTCCGTGCTTCTAGGGGTCACAGCCGCTTCTCTCCTAAAGGGTCAGAGTGGGGCTTGCTGTACCAAGGCGTCCCGCTGAAACAGTCCCATGGCAGGGGCTCGGCCCTTCGCCCGTCCGTTTCAGGCTGGCCTCCCTGCTCAGGGCGGTCCCCGGAGAGGTGGGCCTGCAGGCCGGCGTCGCCCTCCCGACATCCCCGCGAGCCGGGTGTGCAGCCCGGTGCCCTCTTAACGCCGGCTCCGGTGGGCTCTACTGCGGGCCGGCGCCGGGCTCCACGAAGCGGGGCTGCCGCCAGAAGGCCTCCCGCAGCCTCGGAACGAGTAGGTTTGCTCTGCGGTGGGTCCAGCCGCTCGGTCTCAGCAGAAGCTGCTTCCGATGTCCTCGCGCGTGCTTCGCGGAGGCCGAGGTCGGGGGCCCCCTTCTAGGATGGCCCCCCACCTGAGGCCCGGCTGGCACCCTTCCTGCGGCTTCCGCCCCATCCTGCCGTGGCCCAGCTTGCTCCTTCGCCAAGGAGGCCTGCACGCGGAAGGCAGCTCGGCTTCAAGCTTGCCTCTCGGAGGGAAGGCTTTGGTGCTCGCTCGAGGTGAACAGGCCTCGCGCTGAGAAGGCCTCCTTCTCCTTGCAGCGACGTGTGTGCGGACGTGGACGTGGATGGCATTCCACCCTGCCTTGTCTCTCCCAGGGAGGTCGAGGGGCTTGACCTGCGGCGTCCCCACGCACAACGAGTCAGCCAACCGCTTCCCCGGGGAGGACGCGAGGCGTCGGCCCGGGAGAAGCCGGCCCCGCGGCCCGGGCGCTCGGGCCTCACGAAGCGCGCCCTTCCTCTCTCCTGCCCGCTTCTCTCTTCGCACTCGTCTTTCCCTAGGCGGACGTTCTCCCCCGGAGCGCACCGTGGCTCGATCTGGACGGACCTGCTGTCTCCTTCGGTTTTCAGGCCCAGGCTTGCGACCGCCTTGACTCCCCGAAGCCGCTGTCGGCCCAGAGGTGCTGGCGGCACCCGCAGGTCCCTGGGGTGGAGGCCCCAGCCTGCAGGGTGTTTGCATCGCTTTCCGCGTCGGAGAGCACGCATGGTGCTTTCGGGGAAGGGGGAGCTGACAGAGTCCCCTCCGGGAAGCGCGTGCCAGAACCGAGGGTTGGGCACCTTGCCCCGTGCTTCTAGGGGTCACAGCCGCTTCTCTCCTAAAGGGTCAGAGTGGGGCTTGCTGTACCAAGGCGTCCCGCTGAAACAGTCCCATGGCAGGGGCTCGGCCCTTCGCCCGTCCGTTTCAGGCTGGCCTCCCTGCTCAGGGCGGTCCCCGGAGAGGTGGGCCTGCAGGCCGGCGTCGCCCTCCCGGCCTCCCCGCTAGCCGGGTGTGCAGCCCGGTGACCTCTGAACGCCGGCTCCGGTGGGCTCGACTACGGGCTTGCGCCCGGCTCCGTGAAGCAGGACTGCCGCCAGAAGGCCTCCCGCAGCCTCGGAACGAGTAGGTTTGCTCTGCGGTGGGTCCGGCCGCTCGGTCCCAGCAGAAGCTGCTTCCGATGTCCTCGCGCGTGCTTCGCGGAGGCCGAGGTCGGGGGCCCCCTTCTAGGTCGGCCCCCCACCTGAGGCCCGGCTGGCACCCTTCCTGCGGCTTCCGCCCCATCCTGCCGTGGCCCAGCTTGCCCCTTCGCCAAGGAGGCCTGCACGCGGAAGGCAGCTCGGCCTCAGGCTTGCCTCTCAGAGGGAAGGCTGTGGTGCTCGCTCGAGGTGAACAGGCCTCGCGCTGAGAAGGCCTCCTTCTCCTTGCAGCGACGTGTGTGCGGACGTGCACGTGGATGGCATTCCACCCTGCCTTGTCTCTCCCAGGGAGGTCGAGGGGCTTGACCTGCGGCGTCCCCACGCACGGCGAGTCAGCCAACCGCTTCCCCGGGGAGGACGCGAGGCGTCGGTCCGGGAGAAGCCGGCCCCACGGCCCGGGCGCTCGGGCCTCACGAAGCGCGCCCTTCCTCTCTCCTGCCCGCTTCTCTCTTCGCACTCGTCTTTCCCTAGGCGGACGTTCTCCCCCGGAGTGCACCGTGGCTCGGCCTGGACGGACCTGCTGTCTCCTTCAGTTTTCAGGCCCAGGCTTGCGACCGCCTGGACTCCCCGAAGCCGCTGTCGGCCCCGAGGTGCTGGCGGCACCCGCAGGTCCCTGGGGTGGAGGCCCCAGCCGGCAGGGTGTTTGAATCACTTTCCGCATCTGAGAGCAGGCGTGGTGCATTCGGGGAAGGGGGAGCTGACAGAGTCCCCTCCGGGAAGCGCGTTTCAGAGCCAGGGTTGGGCACCTTGCTCCGTGCTTCTAGGGGTCACAGCCGCTTCTCTCCTAAAGGGTCAGAGTGGGGCTTGCTGTGCCAAGGTGTCCCGCTGAAACAGTCCCATGGCAGGGTCTCGGCCCTTCGCCCGTCCGTTTCAGGCTGGCCTCCCTGCTCAGGGTGCCACCCGGAGAGGAGGGCCTGCAGGCCGGCGTCGCCCTCCCGACCTCCCCGCGAGCCGGGTGTGCAGCCCGGTGCCCTCTGAACGCCGGCTCCGGTGGGCTCGACCGCGGGCGGGCGCCCGGCTCCTCGAAGCGGGGCTTCCGCCAGAAGGCCTCCCGCACCTCGGAACGAGTGGGTTTGCTCTGCGGTGGGTCCGGCCGCTCAGTCCCTGCAGAAGCTGCTTGCGATGTCCTTGCTCGTGCTTCGCTGAGGCCTAGGTCGGGGGCCCCATCCTAGACGGCCCCACACCTGAGGCCCGGCTTGCAGCCTTCCTGCGGATTCCGCCCCATCCTGCCGTGGCCCAGCTTGCCCCTTCGCCAAGGAGGCCTGCACGCGGAAGGCAGCTCGGCTTCAAGCTTGCCTCTCGGAGGGAAGGCTGTGGTGCTCGCTCGACGTGAACAGGCCTCGCGCTGAGAAGGCCTCCTTCTCCGTGCAGCGACGTGTGTGCGGACGTGGACGGGGATGGCATTCCACCCTGCCTTGTCTCTCCCAGGGAGGTCGAGGGGCTTGACCTACGGCGTCCCCTCCCACGGCGAGTCAGCTAACCGCTTCCCCGGGGAGGACGCGAGGCGTCGGTCCGGGAGAAGCCGGCCCCACGGCCCGGGCGCTCGGGCCTCACGAAGCGCGCCCTTCCTCTCTCCTGCCCGCTTCTCTCTTCGCACTCCTCTTTCCCTGGGTAGACGTTCTCCCCCGGAGCGCACCCTGGCTCGGTCTGGAGGGACCTGCTGTCTCCTTCGGTTTTCAGGCCCAGGCGTGCGACCGCCTTGACTCCCCGAAGCCGCTGTCGGCCCCGAGGTGCTGGCGGCACCCGCAGGTCCCTGGGGTGGAGGCCCCATCCGGCAGGGTGTTTGCATCGCTTTCTGCGTCGGAGAGCAGGCATGGTGCTGTCGGGGAAGGGGGAGCTGACAGAGTCCCCTCCGGGAAGCACGTGCCAGAGCCGAGGGTTGGGCGCCTTGCTCCGTGCTTCTAGGGGTCACAGCCGCTTCTCTCCTAAAGGGTCAGAGTGGGGCTTGCTGTACCAAGGCGTCCCGCTGAAACAGTCCCATGGCAGGGGCTCGGCCCTTCGCCCGTCCGTTTCAGGCTGGCCTCCCTGCTCAGGGCGCCCCCCGGAGAGGTGGGCCTGCAGGCCGGCGTCGCCCTCCCGACCTCCCCGCGAGCCGGGTGTGCAGCCCGGTGCCCTCTGAACTCCGGCTCCGGTGGGCTCGACTACGGGCTTGCACCCGGCTCCGTGAAGCAGGACTGCCGCCAGAAGGCCTCCCGCAACATCGGAACGAGTGGGTTTGCTCTGCGGTGGGTCCGGCCGCTCGGTCCCAGCAGAAGCTGCTTCTGATGTCCTCGCGCGTGCTTCGCAGAGGCCGAGGTCGGGGGCCCCCTTCTAGGACGGCCCCCAAACTGAGGCCCGGCTGGCAGCCTTCCTGCGGCTTCCGCCCCATCCTGCCGTGGCCCAGCTTGCCCCTTCGCCAAGGAGGCCTGCACGCGGAAGGCAGCTCGGCCTCAGGCTTGCCTCTCGGAGGGAAGGCTGTGGTGCTCGCTCGAGGTGAACAGGCCTCGCGCTGAGAAGGCCTCCTTCTCCGTGCAGCGACGTGTGTGCGGACGTGGACGGGGATGGCATTCCACCCTGCCTTGTCTCTCCCAGGGAGGTTAAGGGGCTTGACCTACCGCGTCCCCTCCCACGGCGAGTCAGCTAACCGCTTCCCCGGGGAGGACCGAGGCGCCGGCCCGGGAGAAGCCGGCCCCGCGGCCCGGGCGCTCGGGCCTCACGAATCGCGCCCTTCCTCTCTCCTGCCCGCTTCTCTCTTCGCACTCCTCTTTCCCTGGGCGGACGTTCTCCCCCGGAGCGCACCCTGGCTCGGTCTGGAGGGTCCTGCTGTCTCCTTTGGTTTTCAGGCCCAGGCGTGCGACCGCCTTGACTCCCCGAAGCCGCTGTCGGCCCCGAGGTGCTGGCGGCACCCGCAGGTCCCTGGGGTGGAGGCCCCAGCCTGCAGGGTGTTTGCATCGCTTTCCGCGTCGGAGAGCAGGCATGGTGCTTTCGGGGAAGGGGGAGCTGACAGAGTACCCTCCGGGAAGCGCGTGCCAGAGCCGAGGGTTGGGCACCTTGCTCCGTGCTTCTAGGGGTCACAGCCGCTTCTCTCCTAAAGGGTCAGAGTGGGGCTTGCTGTACCAAGGCGTCCCGCTGAAACAGTCCCATGGCAGGGGCTCGGCCCTTCGCCCGTCCGTTTCAGGCTGGCCTCCCTGCTCAGGGCGGTCCCCGGAGAGGTGGGCCTGCAGGCCGGCGTCGCCCTCCCGACCTCCCCGCGAGCCGGGTGTGCAGCCCGGTGCCCTCTTAACGCCGGCTCCGGTGGGCTCTACTGCGGGCGGGCGCCCGGCTCCACGAAGCGGGGCTGCCGCCAGAAGGCCTCCCGCAGCCTCGGAACGAGTAGGTTTGCTCTGCGGTGGGTCCGGCCGCTCGGTCTCAGCAGAAGCTGCTTCCGATGTCCTCGCGCGTGCAAAGCGGAGGCCGAGGTCGGGGGCCCCCTTCTAGGACGGCCCCCCACCTGAGGCCCGGCTGGCACCCTTCCTGCGGCTTCCGCCCCATCCTGCCGTGGCCCAGCTTGCTCCTTCGCCAAGGAGGCCTGCACGCGGAAGGCAGCTCGGCTTCAAGCTTGCCTCTCGGAGGGAAGGCTGTGGTGCTCGCTCGAGGTGAGCAGGCCTCGCGCTGAGAAGGCCTCCTTCTCCGTGCAGCGACGTGTGTGCGGACGTGGACGGGGATTGCATTCCACCCTGCCTTGTCTCTCCCAGGGAGGTCGAGGGGCTTGACCTACGGCGTCCCCTCCCACGGCGAGTCAGCTAACCGCTTCCCCGGGAGGACGCGAGGCGCCGGCCCGGGAAAAGCCGGCCCCACGGCCCGGCTGCTCGGGCCTCACGAAGCGCGCCCTTCTCTCTCCTCCCCCTTCTCTCTTCTGACTCGTCTTTCCCTGGGTGGACGTTCTCCCCCGGAGCGCACCCTGGCTCGGTCTGGTGGGACCTGCTGTCTCCTTCGGTTTTCAGGCCCAGGCGTGCGACCGCCTTGACTCCCCGAAGCCGCTGTCGGCCCCGAGGTGCTGGCGGCACCCGCAGGTCCCTGGGGTGGAGGCCCCAGCCGGCAGGGTGTTTGCATCACTTTCCGCATCTGAGAGCAGGCGTGGTGCTTTTGGGGAAGGGGGAGCTGACAAAGCCCCCTCCGGGATGCGTGTTCCAGAGCCGAGGTTTGGGCGGCTTGCTTCGTGCTTCTAGGGGGTCACAGCCGCTTCTCTCCTAACGGGACGGAGTGGGGCTTGCTGGGTCAAGGCGTCCCCCTGAAACAGTCCCATGGCAGGGGCTCGGCCCTTCGCCTGTCCGTTTCAGGCTGGCCTCCCTGCTCAGGACGTCACCCGGAGAGGTGGGCCTGCAGGCCGGCGTCGCCCTCCCGACCTCCCCGCGAGCCGGGTGTGCAGCCCGGTGCCCTCTGAAAGCCGGTTCCGGTGGGCTCGACTACGGGCTTGCGCCCGGCTCCGTGAAGCAGGACTGCCGCCAGAAGGCCTCCCGCAGCCTCGGAACGAGTGGGTTTGCTCTGCGGTGGGTCCGGCCGCTCGGTCCCAGCAGAAGCTGCTTCCGATGTCCTCGCGCGTTAGGACGGCCCCCCACCTGAGGCCCGGCTGGCACCCTTCCTGCGGCTTCCGCCCCATCCTGCCGCGGCCCAGCTTGCCCCTTCGCCAAGGAGGCCTGCACGCGGAAGGCAGCTCGGCTTCAAGCTTGCCTCTCGGAGGGAAGGCTGTGGTGCTCGCTCGAGGTGAACAGGCCTCGCGCTGAGAAGGCCTCCTTCTCCGTGCAGCGACGTGTGTGTGGACGTGGTCGGGGATGGCATTCCACCCTGCCTTGTCTCTCCCAGGGAGGTCCAGTGGCTTGACCTGCGGCGTCCCCACCCACGGCGAGTCAGCCAACCGCTTCCCCGGGGAGGACGCGAGGCGTCGGCCCGGGAGAAGTCGGCCCCACGGCCCGGGCGCTCGGGCCTCCCGAAGCGCGCCCTTCCTCTCTCCTGCCCGCTTCTCTCTTCGCACTCGTCTTTCCCTGGGCGGACGTACTCCCCCGGAGCACACCGTGGCTCGGCATGGAGGGACCTGCTGTCTCCTTCGGTTTTCAGGCCCAGGCGTGCGACCGCCTTGACTCCCCGAAGCCGCTGTCGGCCCCGAGGTGCTGGCGGCACCCGCAGGTCCCTGGGGTGGAGGCCCCAGCCGGCAGGGTATTTGCATCACTTTCCGCATCTGAGAGCAGGCGTGGTGCATTCGGGGAAGGGGGAGCTGACAGAGTCCCCTCCGGGAAGCGCGTTTCAGAGCCAGGGTTGGGCACCTTGCTCCGTGCTTCTAGGGGTCACAGCCGCTTCTCTCCTAAAGGGTCAGAGTGGGGCTTGCTGTGCCAAGGTGTCCCGCTGAAACAGTCCCATGGCAGGGTCTCGGCCCTTCGCCCGTCCGTTTCAGGCTGGCCTCCCTGCTCAGGGCGGTCCCCGGAGAGGTGGGCCTGCAGGCCGGCGTCGCCCTCCCGGCCTCCCCGCGAGCCGGGTGTGCAGCCTGGTGACCTCTGAACGCCGGCTCCGGTGGGCTCGACTACGGGCTTGCGCCCGGCTCCGTGAAGCAGGACTGCCGCCAGAAGGCCTCCCGCAGCCTCGGAACGAGTAGGTTTGCTCTGCGGTGGGTCCGGCCGCTCGGTCCCAGCAGAAGCTGCTTCCGATGTCCTCGCGCGTGCTTCGCGGAGGCCGAGGTCGGGGGCCCCCTTCTAGGACGGCCCCCCACCTGAGGCCCGGCTGGCACCCTTCGTGCGGCTTCCGCCCCATCCTGCCGTGGCCCAGCTTGCCCCTTCGCCAAGGAGGCCTGCACGCGGAAGGCAGCTTGGCCTCAGGCTTGCCTCTCGGAGGGAAGGCTGTGGTGCTCGCTCGAGGTGAACAGGCCTCGCGCTGAGAAGGCCTCCTTCTCCTTGCAGCGACGTGTGTGCGGACGTGCACGTGGATGGCATTCCACCCTGCCTTGTCTCTCCCAGGGAGGTCGAGGGGCTTGACCTGCGGCGTCCCCACGCACGGCGAGTGAGCCAACCGCTTCCCCGGGGAGGACGCGAGGCGTCGGTCCGGGAGAAGCCGGCCCCACGGCCCGGGCGCTCGGGCCTCACGAAGCGCGCCCTTCTCTCTCCTCCCCCTTCTCTCTTCTGACTCGTCGTTCCCTGGGTGGACGTTCTCCCCCGGAGCGCACCCTGGCTCGGTCTGGTGGGACCTGCTGTCTCCTTCGGTTTTCAGGCCCAGGCGTGCGACCGCCTTGACTCCCCGAAGCCGCTGTCGGCCCCGAGGTGCTGGCGGCACCCGCAGGTCCCTGGGGTGGAGGCCCCAGCCGGCAGGGTGTTTGCATCACTTTCCGCATCTGAGAGCAGGCGTGGTGCTTTTGGGGAAGGGGGAGCTGACAAAGCCCCCTCCGGGATGCGTGTTCCAGAGCCGAGGTTTGGGCGGCTTGCTCCGTGCTTCTAGGGGGTCACAGCCGCTTCTCTCCTAACGGGACGGAGTGGGGCTTGCTGGGTCAAGGCGTCCCCCTGAAACAGTCCCATGGCAGGGGCTCGGCCCTTCGCCCGTCCGTTTCAGGCTGGCCTCCCTGCTCAGGGCGTCACCCGGAGAGGTGGGCCTGCAGGCCGGCGTCGCCCTCCCGACCTCCCCGCGAGCCGGGTGTGCAGCCCGGTGCCCTCTGAAAGCCGGTTCCGGTGGGCTCGACTACGGGCTTGCGCCCGGCTCCGTGAAGCAGGACTGCCGCCAGAAGGCCTCCCGCAGCCTCGGAACGAGTGGGTTTGCTCTGCGGTGGGTCCGGCCGCTCGGTCCCAGCAGAAGCTGCTTCCGATGTCCTCGCGCGTTAGGACGGCCCCCCACCTGAGGCCCGGCTGGCACCCTTCCTGCGGCTTCCGCCCCATCCTGCCGCGGCCCAGCTTGCCCCTTCGCCAAGGAGGCCTGCACGCGGAAGGCAGCTCGGCTTCAAGCTTGCCTCTCGGAGGGAAGGCTGTGGTGCTCGCTCGAGGTGAACAGGCCTCGCGCTGAGAAGGCCTCCTTCTCCGTGCAGCGACGTGTGTGTGGACGTGGTCGGGGATGGCATTCCACCCTGCCTTGTCTCTCCCAGGGAGGTCCAGTGGCTTGACCTGCGGCGTCCCCACCCACGGCGAGTCAGCCAACCGCTTCCCCGGGGAGGACGCGAGGCGTCGGTCCGGGAGAAGCCGGCCCCACGGCCCGGGCGCTCGGGCCTCACGAAGCGCGCCCTTCCTCTCTCCTGCCCGCTTCTCTCTTCGCACTCGTCTTTCCCTAGGCGGACGTTCTCCCCCGGAGTGCACCGTGGCTCGGCCTGGACGGACCTGCTGTCTCCTTCAGTTTTCAGGCCCAGGCTTGCGACCGCCTGGACTCCCCGAAGCCGCTGTCGGCCCCGAGGTGCTGGCGGCACCCGCAGGTCCCTGGGGTGGAGGCCCCAGCCGGCAGGGTGTTTGAATCACTTTCCGCATCTGAGAGCAGGCGTGGTGCATTCGGGGAAGGGGGAGCTGACAGAGTCCCCTCCGGGAAGCGCGTTTCAGAGCCAGGGTTGGGCACCTTGCTCCGTGCTTCTAGGGGTCACAGCCGCTTCTCTCCTAAAGGGTCAGAGTGGGGCTTGCTGTGCCAAGGTGTCCCGCTGAAACAGTCCCATGGCAGGGTCTCGGCCCTTCGCCCGTCCGTTTCAGGCTGGCCTCCCTGCTCAGGGCGCCACCCGGAGAGGAGGGCCTGCAGGCCGGCGTCGCCCTCCCGACCTCCCCGCGAGCCGGGTGTGCAGCCCGGTGCCCTCTGAACGCCGGCTCCGGTGGGCTCGACCGCGGGCGGGCGCCCGGCTCCTCGAAGCGGGGCTTCCGCCAGAAGGCCTCCCGCACCTCGGAACGAGTGGGTTTGCTCTGCGGTGGGTCCGGCCGCTCAGTCCCTGCAGAAGCTGCTTGCGATGTCCTTGCTCGTGCTTCGCTGAGGCCTAGGTCGGGGGCCCCATCCTAGACGGCCCCACACCTGAGGCCCGGCTTGCAGCCTTCCTGCGGATTCCGCCCCATCCTGCCGTGGCCCAGCTTGCCCCTTCGCCAAGGAGGCCTGCACGCGGAAGGCAGCTCGGCTTCAAGCTTGCCTCTCGGAGGGAAGGCTGTGGTGCTCGCTCGACGTGAACAGGCCTCGCGCTGAGAAGGCCTCCTTCTCCGTGCAGCGACGTGTGTGCGGACGTGGACGGGGATGGCATTCCACCCTGCCTTGTCTCTCCCAGGGAGGTCGAGGGGCTTGACCTACGGCGTCCCCTCCCACGGCGAGTCAGCTAACCGCTTCCCCGGGGAGGACGCGAGGCGTCGGTCCGGGAGAAGCCGGCCCCACGGCCCGGGCGCTCGGGCCTCACGAAGCGCGCCCTTCCTCTCTCCTGCCCGCTTCTCTCTTCGCACTCCTCTTTCCCTGGGTAGACGTTCTCCCCCGGAGCGCACCCTGGCTCGGTCTGGAGGGACCTGCTGTCTCCTTCGGTTTTCAGGCCCAGGCGTGCGACCGCCTTGACTCCCCGAAGCCGCTGTCGGCCCCGAGGTGCTGGCGGCACCCGCAGGTCCCTGGGGTGGAGGCCCCATCCGGCAGGGTGTTTGCATCGCTTTCTGCGTCGGAGAGCAGGCATGGTGCTGTCGGGGAAGGGGGAGCTGACAGAGTCCCCTCCGGGAAGCACGTGCCAGAGCCGAGGGTTGGGCGCCTTGCTCCGTGCTTCTAGGGGTCACAGCCGCTTCTCTCCTAAAGGGTCAGAGTGGGGCTTGCTGTACCAAGGCGTCCCGCTGAAACAGTCCCATGGCAGGGGCTCGGCCCTTCGCCCGTCCGTTTCAGGCTGGCCTCCCTGCTCAGGGCGCCCCCCGGAGAGGTGGGCCTGCAGGCCGGCGTCGCCCTACCGACCTCCCCGCGAGCCGGGTGTGCAGCCCGGTGCCCTCTGAACGCCGGCTCCGGTGGGCTCGACTACGGGCTTGCACCCGGCTCCGTGAAGCAGGACTGCCGCCAGAAGGCCTCCCGCAGCATCGGAACGAGTGGGTTTGCTCTGCGGTGGGTCCGGCCGCTCGGTCCCAGCAGAAGCTGCTTCTGATGTCCTCGCGCGTGCTTCGCAGAGGCCGAGGTCGGGGGCCCCCTTCTAGGACGGCCCCCCACCTGAGGCCCGGCTGGCAGCCTTCCTGCGGCTTCCGCCCCATCCTGCCGTGGCCCAGCTTGCTCCTTCGCCAAGGAGGCCTGCACGCGGAAGGCAGCTCGGCTTCAAGCTTGCCTCTCGGAGGGAAGGATGTGGTGCTCGCTCGAGGTGGGCAGGCCTCGCGCTGAGAAGGCCTCCTTCTCCGTGCAGCGACGTGTGTGCGGACGTGGACGGGGATTGCATTCCACCCTGCCTTGTCTCTCCCAGGGAGGTCGAGGGGCTTGACCTACGGCGTCCCCTCCCACGGCGAGTCAGCTAACCGCTTCCCCGGGGAGGACGCGAGGCGCCGGCCCGGGAGAAGCCGGCCCCACGGCCCGGGCGCTCGGGCCTCACGAAGCGCGCCCTTCTCTCTCCTCCCCCTTCTCTCTTCTGACTCGTCTTTCCCTGGGTGGACGTTCTCCCCCGGAGCGCACCCTGGCTCGGTCTGGTGGGACCTGCTGTCTCCTTCGGTTTTCAGGCCCAGGCGTGCGACCGCCTTGACTCCCCGAAGCCGCTGTCGGCCCCGAGGTGCTGGCGGCACCCGCAGGTCCCTGGGGTGGAGGCCCCAGCCGGCAGGGTGTTTGCATCACTTTCCGCATCTGAGAGCAGGCGTGGTGCTTTTGGGGAAGGGGGAGCTGACAAAGCCCCCTCCGGGATGCGTGTTCCAGAGCCGAGGTTTGGGCGGCTTGCTCCGTGCTTCTAGGGGGTCACAGCCGCTTCTCTCCTAACGGGACGGAGTGGGGCTTGCTGGGTCAAGGCGTCCCCCTGAAACAGTCCCATGGCAGGGGCTCGGCCCTTCGCCTGTCCGTTTCAGGCTGGCCTCCCTGCTCAGGGCGTCACCCGGAGAGGTGGGCCTGCAGGCCGGCGTCGCCCTCCCGACCTCCCCGCGAGCCGGGTGTGCAGCCCGGTGCCCTCTGAAAGCCGGTTCCGGTGGGCTCGACTACGGGCTTGCGCCCGGCTCCGTGAAGCAGGACTGCCGCCAGAAGGCCTCCCGCAGCCTCGGAACGAGTGGGTTTGCTCTGCGGTGGGTCCGGCCGCTCGGTCCCAGCAGAAGCTGCTTCCGATGTCCTCGCGCGTTAGGACGGCCCCCCACCTGAGGCCCGGCTGGCACCCTTCCTGCGGCTTCCCCCCATCCTGCCGCGGCCCAGCTTGCCCCTTCGCCAAGGAGGCCTGCACGCGGAAGGCAGCTCGGCTTCAAGCTTGCCTCTCGGAGGGAAGGCTGTGGTGCTCGCTCGAGGTGAACAGGCCTCGCGCTGAGAAGGCCTCCTTCTCCGTGCAGCGACGTGTGTGTGGACGTGGTCGGGGATGGCATTCCACCCTGCCTTGTCTCTCCCAGGGAGGTCCAGTGGCTTGACCTGCGGCGTCCCCACCCACGGCGAGTCAGCCGACCGCTTCCCCGGGGAGGACGCGAGGCGTCGGCCCGGGAGAAGTCGGCCCCACGGCCCGGGCGCTCGGGCCGAACGAAGCGCGCCCTTCCTCTCTCCTGCCCGCTTCTCTCTTCGCACTCGTCTTTCCCTGGGCGGACGTACTCCCCCGGAGCACACCGTGGCTCGGCATGGAGGGACCTGCTGTCTCCTTCGGTTTTCAGGCCCAGGCGTGTGACCGCCTTGACTCCCCGAAGCCGCTGTCGGCCCCGAGGTGCTGGCGGCACCCGCAGGTCCCTGGGGTGGAGGCCCCAGCCGGCAGGGTATTTGCATCACTTTCCGCATCTGAGAGCAGGCGTGGTGCATTCGGGGAAGGGTGAGCTGACAGAGTCCCCTCCGGGAAGCGCGTTTCAGAGCCAGGGTTGGGCACCTTGCTCCGTGCTTCTAGGGGTCACAGCCGCTTCTCTCCTAAAGGGTCAGAGTGGGGCTTGCTGTGCCAAGGTGTCCCGCTGAAACAGTCCCATGGCAGGGTCTCGGCCCTTCGCCCGTCCGTTTCAGGCTGGCCTCCCTGCTCAGGGCGGTCCCCGGAGAGGTGGGCCTGCAGGCCGGCGTCGCCCTCCCGACCTCCCCGCGAGCCGGGTGTGCAGCCCGGTGCCCTCTTAACGCCGGCTCCGGTGGGCTCGACCGCGGGCGGGCGCCCGGCTCCTCGAAGCGGGGCTTCCGCCAGAAGGCCTCCCGCACCTCGGAACGAGTGGGTTTGCTCTGCGGTGGGTCCGGCCGCTCAGTCCCTGCAGAAGCTGCTTGCGATGTCCTTGCTCGTGCTTCGCTGAGGCCTAGGTCGGGGGCCCCATCCTAGACGGCCCCAAACCTGAGGCCCGGCTGGCACCCTTCCTGCGGCTTCCGCCCCATCCTGCCGTGGCCCAGCTTGCCCCTTCGCCAAGGAGGCCTGCACGCAGAAGGCAGCTCGGCTTCAAGCTTGCCTCTCGGAGGGAAGGCTGTGGTGCTCGCTCGACGTGAACAGGCCTCGCGCTGAGAAGGCCTCCTTCTCCGTGCAGCGACGTGTGTGCGGACGTGGACGGGGATGGCATTCCACCCTGCCTTGTCTCTCCCAGGGAGGTCGAGGGGCTTGACCTACGGCGTCCCCTCCCTAGGCGAGTCAGCTAACCGCTTCCCCGGGGAGGACGCGAGGCGTCGGTCCGGGAGAAGCCGGCCCCACGGCCCGGGCGCTCGGGCCTCACGAAGCGCGCCCTTCCTCTCTCCTGCCCGCTTCTCTCTTCGCACTCCTCTTTCCCTGGGTAGACGTTCTCCCCCGGAGCGCACCCTGGCTCGGTCTGGAGGGACCTGCTGTCTCCTTCGGTTTTCAGGCCCAGGCGTGCGACCGCCTTGACTCCCCGAAGCCGCTGTCGGCCCCGAGGTGCTGGCGGCACCCGCAGGTCCCTGGGGTGGAGGCCCCATCCGGCAGGGTGTTTGCATCGCTTTCTGCGTCGGAGAGCAGGCATGGTGCTGTCGGGGAAGGGGGAGCTGACAGAGTCCCCTCCGGGAAGCACGTGCCAGAGCCGAGGGTTGGGCGCCTTGCTCCGTGCTTCTAGGGGTCACAGCCGCTTCTCTCCTAAAGGGTCAGAGTGGGGCTTGCTGTGCCAAGGCGTCCCGCTGAAACAGTCCCATGGCAGGGGCTCGGCCCTTCGCCCGTCCGTTTCAGGCTGGCCTCCCTGCTCAGGGCGCCCCCCGGAGAGGTGGGCCTGCAGGCCGGCGTCGCCCTCCCGACCTCCCCGCGAGCCGGGTGTGCAGCCCGGTGCCCTCTGAACGCCGGCTCCGGTGGGCTCAACTACGGGCTTGCACCCAGCTCCGTGAAGCAGGACTGCCGCCAGAAGGCCTCCCGCAGCATCGGAACGAGTGGGTTTGCTCTGCGGTGGGTCCGGCCGCTCGGTCCCAGCAGAAGCTGCTTCTGATGTCCTCGCGCGTGCTTCGCAGAGGCCGAGGTCGGGGGCCCCCTTCTAGGACGGCCCCCCACCTGAGGCCCGGCTGGCAGCCTTCCTGCGGCTTCCGCCCCATCCTGCCGTGGCCCAGCTTGCCCCTTCGCCAAGGAGGCCTGCACGCGGAAGGCAGCTCGGCCTCAGGCTTGCCTCTCGGAGGGAAGGCTGTGGTGCTCGCTCGACGTGAACAGGCCTCGCGCTGAGAAGGCCTCCTTCTCCGTGCAGCGACGTGTGTGCGGACGTGGACGGGGATGGCATTCCACCCTGCCTTGTCTCTCCCAGGGAGGTTAAGGGGCTTGACCTACCGCGTCCCCTCCCACGGCGAGTCAGCTAACCGCTTCCCCGGGGAGGACCGAGGCGCCGGCCCGGGAGAAGCCGGCCCCGCGGCCCGGGCGCTCGGGCCTCACGAAGCGCGCCCTTCCTCTCTCCTGCCCGCTTCTCTCTTCGCACTCCTCTTTCCCTGGGCGGACGTTCTCCCCCGGAGCGCACCCTGGCTCGGTCTGGAGGGTCCTGCTGTCTCCTTTGGTTTTCAGGCCCAGGCGTGCGACCGCCTTGACTCCCCGAAGCCGCTGTCGGCCCCGAGGTGCTGGCGGCACCCGCAGGTCCCTGGGGTGGAGGCCCCAGCCTGCAGTGTGTTTGCATCGCTTTCCGCGTCGGAGAGCAGGCATGGTGCTTTCGGGGAAGGGGGAGCTGACAGAGTACCCTCCGGGAAGCGCGTGCCAGAGCCGAGGGTTGGGCACCTTGCTCCGTGCTTCTAGGGGTCACAGCCGCTTCTCTCCTAAAGGGTCAGAGTGGGGCTTGCTGTACCAAGGTGTCCCGCTGAAACAGTCCCATGGCAGGGGCTCGGCCCTTCGCCCGTCCGTTTCAGGCTGGCCTCCCTGCTCAGGGCGGTCCCCGGAGAGGTGGGCCTGCAGGCCGGCGTCGCCCTCCCGACCTCCCCGCGAGCCGGGTGTGCAGCCCGGTGCCCTCTTAACGCCGGCTCCGGTGGGCTCTACTGCGGGCGGGCGCCCGGCTCCACGAAGCGGGGCTGCCGCCAGAAGGCCTCCCGCAGCCTCGGAACGAGTAGGTTTGCTCTGCGGTGGGTCCGGCCGCTCGGTCTCAGCAGAAGCTGCTTCCGATGTCCTCGCGCGTGCTTCGCGGAGGCCGAGGTCGGGGGCCCCCTTCTAGGATGGCCCCCCACCTGAGGCCCGGCTGGCACCCTTCCTGCGGCTTCCGCCCCATCCTGCCGTGGCCCAGCTTGCTCCTTCGCCAAGGAGGCCTGCACGCGGAAGGCAGCTCGGCTTCAAGCTTGCCTCTCGGAGGGAAGGCTTTGGTGCTCGCTCGAGGTGAACAGGCCTCGCGCTGAGAAGGCCTCCTTCTCCTTGCAGCGACGTGTGTGCGGACGTGGACGTGGATGGCATTCCACCCTGCCTTGTCTCTCCCAGGGAGGTCGAGGGGCTTGACCTGCGGCGTCCCCACGCACGGCGAGTCAGCCAACCGCTTCCCCGGGGAGGACGCGAGGCGTCGGTCCGGGAAAACCCGGCCCCACGGCCCGGGCGCTCGGGCCTCACGAAGCGCGCCCTTCCTCTCTCCTGCCCGCTTCTCTCTTCGCACTCGTCTTTCCCTAGGCGGACGTTCTCCCCCGGAGTGCACCGTGGCTCGGCCTGGACGGACCTGCTGTCTCCTTCGGTTTTCAGGCCCAGGCTTGCGACCGCCTGGACTCCCCGAAGCCGCTGTCGGCCCCGAGGTGCTGGCGGCACCCGCAGGTCCCTGGGGTGGAGGCCCCAGCCTGCAGGGTGTTTGTATCGCTTTCCGCGTCGGAGAGCAGGCGTGGTGCATTCGGGGAAGGGGGAGCTGACAGAGTCCCCTCCGGGAAGCGCGTTTCAGAGCCAGGGTTGGGCACCTTGCTCCGTGCTTCTAGGGGTCACAGCCGCTTCTCTCCTAAAGGGTCAGAGTGGGGCTTGCTGTGCCAAGGTGTCCCGCTGAAACAGTCCCATGGCAGGGTCTCGGCCCTTCGCCCGTCCGTTTCAGGCTGGCCTCCCTGCTCAGGGCGGTCCCCGGAGAGGTGGGCCTGCAGGCCGGCGTCGCCCTCCCGACCTCCCCGCGAGCCGGGTGTGCAGCCCGGTGCCCTCTGAACGCCGGCTCCGGCGGGCTCGACCGCGGGCGGGCGCCCGGCTCCTCGAAGCGGGGCTTCCGCCAGAAGGCCTCCCGCACCTCGGAACGAGTGGGTTTGCTCTGCGGTGGGTCCGGCCGCTCAGTCCCTGCAGAAGCTGCTTGCGATGTCCTTGCTCGTGCTTCGCTGAGGCCTAGGTCGGGGGCCCCATCCTAGACGGCCCCACACCTGAGGCCCGGCTTGCAGCCTTCCTGCGGCTTCCGCCCCATCCTGCCGTGGCCCAGCTTGCCCCTTCGCCAAGGAGGCCTGCACGCGGAAGGCAGCTCGGCTTCAAGCTTGCCTCTCGGAGGGAAGGCTGTGGTGCTCGCTCGACGTGAACAGGCCTCGCGCTGAGAAGGCCTCCTTCTCCGTGCAGCGACGTGTGTGCGGACGTGGACGGGGATGGCATTCCACCCTGCCTTGTCTCTCCCAGGGAGGTCGAGGGGCTTGACCTACGGCGTCCCCTCCCACGGCGAGTCAGCTAACCGCTTCCCCGGGGAGGACGCGAGGCGTCGGTCCGGGAGAAGCCGGCCCCACGGCCCGGGCGCTCGGGCCTCACGAAGCGCGCCCTTCCTCTCTCCTGCCCGCTTCTCTCTTCGCACTCCTCTTTCCCTGGGTAGACGTTCTCCCCCGGAGCGCACCCTGGCTCGGTCTGGAGGGACCTGCTGTCTCCTTCGGTTTTCAGGCCCAGGCGTGCGACCGCCTTGACTCCCCGAAGCCGCTGTCGGCCCCGAGGTGCTGGCGGCACCCGCAGGTCCCTGGGGTGGAGGCCCCATCCGGCAGGGTGTTTGCATCGCTTTCTGCGTCGGAGAGCAGGCATGGTGCTGTCGGGGAAGGGGGAGCTGACAGAGTCCCCTCCGGGAAGCACGTGCCAGAGCCGAGGGTTGGGCGCCTTGCTCCGTGCTTCTAGGGGTCACAGCCGCTTCTCTCCTAAAGGGTCAGAGTGGGGCTTGCTGTACCAAGGCGTCCCGCTGAAACAGTCCCATGGCAGGGGCTCGGCCCTTCGCCCGTCCGTTTCAGGCTGGCCTCCCTGCTCAGGGCGCCCCCCGGAGAGGTGGGCCTGCAGGCCGGCGTCGCCCTCCCGACCTCCCCGCGAGCCGGGTGTGCAGCCCGGTGCCCTCTGAACGCCGGCTCCGGTGGGCTCGACTACGGGCTTGCACCCGGCTCCGTGAAGCAGGACTGCCGCCAGAAGGCCTCCCGCAGCATCGGAACGAGTGGGTTTGCTCTGCGGTGGGTCCGGCCGCTCGGTCCCAGCAGAAGCTGCTTCCGATGTCCTCGCGCGTGCTTCGCGGAGGCCGAGGTCGGGGGCCCCCTTCTAGGACGGCCCCCCACCTGAGGCCCGGCTGGCACCCTTCCTGCGGCTTCCGCCCCATCCTGCCGTGGCCCAGCTTGCCCCTTCGCCAAGGAGGCCTGCACGCGGAAGGCAGCTCGGCCTCAGGCTTGCCTCTCGGAGGGAAGGCTGTGGTGCTCGCTCGAGGTGAACAGGCCTCGCGCTGAGAAGGCCTCCTTCTCCGTGCAGCGACGTGTGTGCGGTCGTGGACGGGGATGGCATTCCACCCTGCCTTGTCTCTCCCAGGGAGGTTAAGGGGCTTGACCTACCGCGTCCCCTCCCACGGCGAGTCAGCTAACCGCTTCCCCGGGGAGGACCGAGGCGCCGGCCCGGGAGAAGCCGGCCCCGCGGCCCGGGCGCTCGGGCCTCACGAAGCGCGCCCTTCCTCTCTCCTGCCCGCTTCTCTCTTCGCACTCCTCTTTCCCTGGGCGGACGTTCTCCCCCGGAGCGCACCCTGGCTCGGTCTGGAGGGTCCTGCTGTCTCCTTTGGTTTTCAGGCCCAGGCTTGCGACCGCCTTGACTCCCCGAAGCCGCTGTCGGCCCCGAGGTGCTGGCGGCACCCGCAGGTCCCTGGGGTGGAGGCCCCAGCCGGCAGGGTGTTTGAATCACTTTCCGCATCTGAGAGCAGGCGTGGTGCATTCGGGGAAGGGGGAGCTGACAGAGTCCCCTCCGGGAAGCGCGTTTCAGAGCCAGGGTTGGGCACCTTGCTCCGTGCTTCTAGGGGTCACAGCCGCTTCTCTCCTAAAGGGTCAGAGTGGGGCTTGCTGTGCCAAGGTGTCCCGCTGAAACAGTCCCATGGCAGGGTCTCGGCCCTTCGCCCGTCCGTTTCAGGCTGGCCTCCCTGCTCAGGGCGGTCCCCGGAGAGGTGGGCCTGCAGGCCGGCGTCGACCTCCCGACCTCCCCGCGAGCCGGGTGTGCAGCCCGGTGCCCTCTTAACGCCGGCTCCGGTGGGCTCTACTGCGGGCGGGCGCCCGGCTCCACGAAGCGGGGCTGCCGCCAGAAGGCCTCCCGCAGCCTCGGAACGAGTAGGTTTGCTCTGCGGTGGGTCCGGCCGCTCGGTCTCAGCAGAAGCTGCTTCCGATGTCCTCGCGCGTGCAAAGCGGAGGCCGAGGTCGGGGGCCCCCTTCTAGGACGGCCCCCCACCTGAGGCCCGGCTGGCACCCTTCCTGCGGCTTCCGCCCCATCCTGCCGTGGCCCAGCTTGCTCCTTCGCCAAGGAGGCCTGCACGCGGAAGGCAGCTCGGCTTCAAGCTTGCCTCTCGGAGGGAAGGCTGTGGTGCTCGCTCGAGGTGAGCAGGCCTCGCGCTGAGAAGGCCTCCTTCTCCGTGCAGCGACGTGTGTGCGGACGTGGACGGGGATTGCATTCCACCCTGCCTTGTCTCTCCCAGGGAGGTCGAGGGGCTTGACCTACGGCGTCCCCTCCCACGGCGAGTCAGCTAACCGCTTCCCCGGGGAGGACGCGAGGCGCCGGCCCGGGAGAAGCCGGCCCCACGGCCCGGGCGCTCGGGCCTCACGAAGCGCGCCCTTCTCTCTCCTCCCCCTTCTCTCTTCTGACTCGTCTTTCCCTGGGTGGACGTTCTCCCCCGGAGCGCACCCTGGCTCGGTCTGGTGGGACCTGCTGTCTCCTTCGGTTTTCAGGCCCAGGCGTGCGACCGCCTTGACTCCCCGAAGCCGCTGTCGGCCCCGAGGTGCTGGCGGCACCCGCAGGTCCCTGGGGTGGAGGCCCCAGCCGGCAGGGTGTTTGCATCACTTTCCGCATCTGAGAGCAGGCGTGGTGCTTTTGGGGAAGGGGGAGCTGACAAAGCCCCCTCCGGGATGCGTGTTCCAGAGCCGAGGTTTGGGCGGCTTGCTTCGTGCTTCTAGGGGGTCACAGCCGCTTCTCTCCTAACGGGACGGAGTGGGGCTTGCTGGGTCAAGGCGTCCCCCTGAAACAGTCCCATGGCAGGGGCTCGGCCCTTCGCCTGTCCGTTTCAGGCTGGCCTCCCTGCTCAGGGCGTCACCCGGAGAGGTGGGCCTGCAGGCCGGCGTCGCCCTCCCGACCTCCCCGCGAGCCGGGTGTGCAGCCCGGTGCCCTCTGAAAGCCGGTTCCGGTGGGCTCGACTACGGGCTTGCGCCCGGCTCCGTGAAGCAGGACTGCCGCCAGAAGGCCTCCCGCAGCCTCGGAACGAGTGGGTTTGCTCTGCGGTGGGTCCGGCCGCTCGGTCCCAGCAGAAGCTGCTTCCGATGTCCTCGCGCGTTAGGACGGCCCCCCACCTGAGGCCCGGCTGGCACCCTTCCTGCGGCTTCCGCCCCATCCTGCCGCGGCCCAGCTTGCCCCTTCGCCAAGGAGGCCTGCACGCGGAAGGCAGCTCGCCTTCAAGCTTGCCTCTCGGAGGGAAGGCTGTGGTGCTCGCTCGAGGTGAACAGGCCTCGCGCTGAGAAGGCCTCCTTCTCCGTGCAGCGACGTGTGTGTGGACGTGGTCGGGGATGGCATTCCACCCTGCCTTGTCTCTCCCAGGGAGGTCCAGTGGCTTGACCTGCGGCGTCCCCACCCACGGCGAGTCAGCCAACCGCTTCCCCGGGGAGGACGCGAGGCGTCGGCCCGGGAGAAGTCGGCCCCACGGCCCGGGCGCTCGGGCCTCCCGAAGCGTGCCCTTCCTCTCTCCTGCCCGCTTCTCTCTTCGCACTCGTCTTTCCCTGGGCGGACGTACTCCCCCGGAGCACACCGTGGCTCGGCATGGAGGGACCTGCTGTCTCCTTCGGTTTTCAGGCCCAGGCGTGCGACCGCCTTGACTCCCCGAAGCCGCTGTCGGCCCCGAGGTGCTGGCGGCACCCGCAGGTCCCTGGGGTGGAGGCCCCAGCCGGCAGCGTATTTGCATCACTTTCCGCATCTGAGAGCAGGCGTGGTGCATTCGGGGAAGGGGGAGCTGACAGAGTCCCCTCCGGGAAGCGCGTTTCAGAGCCAGGGTTGGGCACCTTGCTCCGTGCTTCTAGGGGTCACAGCCGCTTCTCTCCTAAAGGGTCAGAGTGGGGCTTGCTGTGCCAAGGTGTCCCGCTGAAACAGTCCCATGGCAGGGTCTCGGCCCTTCGCCCGTCCGTTTCAGGCTGGCCTCCCTGCTCAGGGCGGTCCCCGGAGAGGTGGGCCTGCAGGCCGGCGTCGCCCTCCCGGCCTCCCCGCGAGCCGGGTGTGCAGCCCGGTGACCTCTGAACGCCGGCTCCGGTGGGCTCGACTACGGGCTTGCGCCCGGCTCCGTGAAGCAGGACTGCCGCCAGAAGGCCTCCCGCAGCCTCGGAACGAGGAGGTTTGCTCTGCGGTGGGTCCGGCCGCTCGGTCCCAGCAGAAGCTGCTTCCGATGTCCTCGCGCGTGCTTCGCGGAGGCCGAGGTCGGGGGCCCCCTTCTAGGACGGCCCCCCACCTGAGGCCCGGCTGGCACCCTTCCTGCGGCTTCCGCCCCATCCTGCCGTAGCCCAGCTTGCCCCTTCGCCAAGGAGGCCTGCACGCGGAAGGCAGCTCGGCCTCAGGCTTGCCTCTCGGAGGGAAGGCTGTGGTGCTCGCTCGAGGTGAACAGGCCTCGCGCTGAGAAGGCCTCCTTCTCCTTGCAGCGACGTGTGTGCGGACGTGCACGTGGATGGCATTCCACCCTGCCTTGTCTCTCCCAGGGAGGTCGAGGGGCTTGACCTGCGGCGTCCCCACGCACGGCGAGTCAGCCAACCGCTTCCCCGGGGAGGACGCGAGGCGTCGGTCCGGGAGAAGCCGGCCCCACGGCCCGGGCGCTCGGGCCTCACGAAGCGCGCCCTTCCTCTCTCCTGCCCGCTTCTCTCTTCGCACTCGTCTTTCCCTAGGCGGACGTTCTCCCCCGGAGTGCACCGTGGCTCGGCCTGGACGGACCTGCTGTCTCCTTCAGTTTTCAGGCCCAGGCTTGCGACCGCCTGGACTCCCCGAAGCCGCTGTCGGCCCCGAGGTGCTGGCGGCACCCGCAGGTCCCTGGGGTGGAGGCCCCAGCCGGCAGGGTGTTTGAATCACTTTCCGCATCTGAGAGCAGGCGTGGTGCATTCGGGGAAGGGGGAGCTGACAGAGTCCCCTCCGGGAAGCGCGTTTCAGAGCCAGGGTTGGGCACCTTGCTCCGTGCTTCTAGGGGTCACAGCCGCTTCTCTCCTAAAGGGTCAGAGTGGGGCTTGCTGTGCCAAGGTGTCCCGCTGAAACAGTCCCATGGCAGGGTCTCGGCCCTTCGCCCGTCCGTTTCAGGCTGGCCTCCCTGCTCAGGGCGCCACCCGGACAGGAGGGCCTGCAAGTCGGCGTCGCCCTCCCGACCTCCCCGCGAGCCGGGTGTGCAGCCCGGTGCCCTCTGAATGCCGGCTCCGGTGGGCTCGACCGCGGGCGGGCGCCCGGCTCCTCGAAGCGGGGCTTCCGCCAGAAGGCCTCCCGCACCTCGGAACGAGTGGGTTTGCTCTGCGGTGGGTCCGGCCGCTCAGTCCCTGCAGAAGCTGCTTGCGATGTCCTTGCTCGTGCTTCGCTGAGGCCTAGGTCGGGGGCCCCATCCTAGACGGCCCCACACCTGAGGCCCGGCTTGCAGCCTTCCTGCGGCTTCCGCCCCATCCTGCCGTGGCCCAGCTTGCCCCTTCGCCAAGGAGGCCTGCACGCAGAAGGCAGCTCGGCTTCAAGCTTGCCTCTCGGAGGGAAGGCTGTGGTGCTCGCTCGACGTGAACAGGCCTCGCGCTGAGAAGGCCTCCTTCTCCGTGCAGCGACGTGTGTGCGGACGTGGACGGGGATGGCATTCCACCCTGCCTTGTCTCTCCCAGGGAGGTCGAGGGGCTTGACCTACGGCGTCCCCTCCCACGGCGAGTCAGCTAACCGCTTCCCCGGGGAGGACGCGAGGCGTCGGTCCGGGAGAAGCCGGCCCCACGGCCCGGGCGCTCGGGCCTCACGAAGCGCGCCCTTCCTCTCTCCTGCCCGCTTCTCTCTTCGCACTCCTCTTTCCCTGGGTAGACGTTCTCCCCCGGAGCGCACCCTGGCTCGGTCTGGAGGGACCTGCTGTCTCCTTCGGTTTTCAGGCCCAGGCGTGCGACCGCCTTGACTCCCCGAAGCCGCTGTCGGCCCCGAGGTGCTGGCGGCACCCGCAGGTCCCTGGGGTGGAGGCCCCATCCGGCAGGGTGTTTGCATCGCTTTCTGCGTCGGAGAGCAGGCATGGTGCTGTCGGGGAAGGGGGAGCTGACAGAGTCCCCTCCGGGAAGCACGTGCCAGAGCCGAGGGTTGGGCGCCTTGCTCCGTGCTTCTAGGGGTCACAGCCGCTTCTCTCCTAAAGGGTCAGAGTGGGGCTTGCTGTACCAAGGCGTCCCGCTGAAACAGTCCCATGGCAGGGGCTCGGCCCTTCGCCCGTCCGTTTCAGGCTGGCCTCCCTGCTCAGGGCGCCCCCCGGAGACGTGGGCCTGCAGGCCGGCGTCGCCCTCCCGACCTCCCCGCGAGCCGGGTGTGCAGCCCGGTGCCCTCTGAACGCCGGCTCCGGTGGGCTCGACTACGGGCTTGCACCCGGCTCCGTGAAGCAGGACTGCCGCCAGAAGGCCTCCCGCAGCATCGGAACGAGTGGGTTTGCTCTGCGGTGGGTCCGGCCGCTCGGTCCCAGCAGAAGCTGCTTCTGATGTCCTCGCGCGTGCTTCGCAGAGGCCGAGGTCGGGGGCCCCCTTCTAGGACGGCCCCCCACCTGAGGCCCGGCTGGCAGCCTTCCTGCGGCTTCCGCCCCATCCTGCCGTGGCCCAGCTTGCCCCTTCGCCAAGGAGGCCTGCACGCGGAAGGCAGCTCGGCCTCAGGCTTGCCTCTCGGAGGGAAGGCTGTGGTGCTCGCTCGAGGTGAACAGGCCTCGCGCTGAGAAGGCCTCCTTCTCCGTGCAGCGACGTGTGTGCGGACGTGGACGGGGATGGCATTCCACCCTGCCTTGTCTCTCCCAGGGAGGTTAAGGGGCTTGACCTACCGCGTCCCCTCCCACGGCGAGTCAGCTAACCGCTTCCCCGGGGAGGACCGAGGCGCCGGCCCGGGAGAAGCCGGCCCCGCGGCCCGGGCGCTCGGGCCTCACGAAGCGCGCCCTTCCTCTCTCCTGCCCGCTTCTCTCTTCGCACTCCTCTTTCCCTGGGCGGACGTTCTCCCCCGGAGCGCACCCTGGCTCGGTCTGGAGGGTCCTGCTGTCTCCTTTGGTTTTCAGGCCCAGGCGTGCGACCGCCTTGACTCCCCGAAGCCGCTGTCGGCCCCGAGGTGCTGGCGGCACCCGCAGGTCCCTGGGGTGGAGGCCCCAGCCTGCAGTGTGTTTGCATCGCTTTCCGCGTCGGAGAGCAGGCATGGTGCTTTCGGGGAAGGGGGAGCTGACAGAGTACCCTCCGGGAAGCGCGTGCCAGAGCCGAGGGTTGGGCACCTTGCTCCGTGCTTCTAGGGGTCACAGCCGCTTCTCTCCTAAAGGGTCAGAGTGGGGCTTGCTGTACCAAGGTGTCCCGCTGAAACAGTCCCATGGCAGGGGCTCGGCCCTTCGCCCGTCCGTTTCAGGCTGGCCTCCCTGCTCAGGGCGGTCCCCGGAGAGGTGGGCCTGCAGGCCGGCGTCGCCCTCCCGACCTCCCCGCGAGCCGGGTGTGCAGCCCGGTGCCCTCTTAACGCCGGCTCCGGTGGGCTCTACTGCGGGCGGGCGCCCGGCTCCACGAAGCGGGGCTGCCGCCAGAAGGCCTCCCGCAGCCTCGGAACGAGTAGGTTTGCTCTGCGGTGGGTCCGGCCGCTCGGTCTCAGCAGAAGCTGCTTCCGATGTCCTCGCGCGTGCTTCGCGGAGGCCGAGGTCGGGGGCCCCCTTCTAGGATGGCCCCCCACCTGAGGCCCGGCTGGCACCCTTCCTGCGGCTTCCGCCCCATCCTGCCGTGGCCCAGCTTGCTCCTTCGCCAAGGAGGCCTGCACGCGGAAGGCAGCTCGGCTTCAAGCTTGCCTCTCGGAGGGAAGGCTTTGGTGCTCGCTCGAGGTGAACAGGCCTCGCGCTGAGAAGGCCTCCTTCTCCTTGCAGCGACGTGTGTGCGGACGTGGACGTGGATGGCATTCCACCCTGCCTTGTCTCTCCCAGGGAGGTCGAGGGGCTTGACCTGCGGCGTCCCCACGCACGGCGAGTCAGCCAACCGCTTCCCCGGGGAGGACGCGAGGCGTCGGTCCGGGAAAACCCGGCCCCACGGCCCGGGCGCTCGGGCCTCACGAAGCGCGCCCTTCCTCTCTCCTGCCCGCTTCTCTCTTCGCACTCGTCTTTCCCTAGGCGGACGTTCTCCCCCGGAGTGCACCGTGGCTCGGCCTGGACGGACCTGCTGTCTCCTTCGGTTTTCAGGCCCAGGCTTGCGACCGCCTGGACTCCCCGAAGCCGCTGTCGGCCCCGAGGTGCTGGCGGCACCCGCAGGTCCCTGGGGTGGAGGCCCCAGCCTGCAGGGTGTTTGTATCGCTTTCCGCGTCGGAGAGCAGGCGTGGTGCATTCGGGGAAGGGGGAGCTGACAGAGTCCCCTCCGGGAAGCGCGTTTCAGAGCCAGGGTTGGGCACCTTGCTCCGTGCTTCTAGGGGTCACAGCCGCTTCTCTCCTAAAGGGTCAGAGTGGGGCTTGCTGTGCCAAGGTGTCCCGCTGAAACAGTCCCATGGCAGGGTCTCGGCCCTTCGCCCGTCCGTTTCAGGCTGGCCTCCCTGCTCAGGGCGGTCCCCGGAGAGGTGGGCCTGCAGGCCGGCGTCGCCCTCCCGACCTCCCCGCGAGCCGGGTGTGCAGCCCGGTGCCCTCTGAACGCCGGCTCCGGCGGGCTCGACCGCGGGCGGGCGCCCGGCTCCTCGAAGCGGGGCTTCCGCCAGAAGGCCTCCCGCACCTCGGAACGAGTGGGTTTGCTCTGCGGTGGGTCCGGCCGCTCAGTCCCTGCAGAAGCTGCTTGCGATGTCCTTGCTCGTGCTTCGCTGAGGCCTAGGTCGGGGGCCCCATCCTAGACGGCCCCACACCTGAGGCCCGGCTTGCAGCCTTCCTGCGGCTTCCGCCCCATCCTGCCGTGGCCCAGCTTGCCCCTTCGCCAAGGAGGCCTGCACGCGGAAGGCAGCTCGGCTTCAAGCTTGCCTCTCGGAGGGAAGGCTGTGGTGCTCGCTCGACGTGAACAGGCCTCGCGCTGAGAAGGCCTCCTTCTCCGTGCAGCGACGTGTGTGCGGACGTGGACGGGGATGGCATTCCACCCTGCCTTGTCTCTCCCAGGGAGGTCGAGGGGCTTGACCTACGGCGTCCCCTCCCACGGCGAGTCAGCTAACCGCTTCCCCGGGGAGGACGCGAGGCGTCGGTCCGGGAGAAGCCGGCCCCACGGCCCGGGCGCTCGGGCCTCACGAAGCGCGCCCTTCCTCTCTCCTGCCCGCTTCTCTCTTCGCACTCCTCTTTCCCTGGGTAGACGTTCTCCCCCGGAGCGCACCCTGGCTCGGTCTGGAGGGACCTGCTGTCTCCTTCGGTTTTCAGGCCCAGGCGTGCGACCGCCTTGACTCCCCGAAGCCGCTGTCGGCCCCGAGGTGCTGGCGGCACCCGCAGGTCCCTGGGGTGGAGGCCCCATCCGGCAGGGTGTTTGCATCGCTTTCTGCGTCGGAGAGCAGGCATGGTGCTGTCGGGGAAGGGGGAGCTGACAGAGTCCCCTCCGGGAAGCACGTGCCAGAGCCGAGGGTTGGGCGCCTTGCTCCGTGCTTCTAGGGGTCACAGCCGCTTCTCTCCTAAAGGGTCAGAGTGGGGCTTGCTGTACCAAGGCGTCCCGCTGAAACAGTCCCATGGCAGGGGCTCGGCCCTTCGCCCGTCCGTTTCAGGCTGGCCTCCCTGCTCAGGGCGCCCCCCGGAGAGGTGGGCCTGCAGGCCGGCGTCGCCCTCCCGACCTCCCCGCGAGCCGGGTGTGCAGCCCGGTGCCCTCTGAACGCCGGCTCCGGTGGGCTCGACTACGGGCTTGCACCCGGCTCCGTGAAGCAGGACTGCCGCCAGAAGGCCTCCCGCAGCATCGGAACGAGTGGGTTTGCTCTGCGGTGGGTCCGGCCGCTCGGTCCCAGCAGAAGCTGCTTCCGATGTCCTCGCGCGTGCTTCGCGGAGGCCGAGGTCGGGGGCCCCCTTCTAGGACGGCCCCCCACCTGAGGCCCGGCTGGCACCCTTCCTGCGGCTTCCGCCCCATCCTGCCGTGGCCCAGCTTGCCCCTTCGCCAAGGAGGCCTGCACGCGGAAGGCAGCTCGGCCTCAGGCTTGCCTCTCGGAGGGAAGGCTGTGGTGCTCGCTCGAGGTGAACAGGCCTCGCGCTGAGAAGGCCTCCTTCTCCGTGCAGCGACGTGTGTGCGGACGTGGACGGGGATGGCATTCCACCCTGCCTTGTCTCTCCCAGGGAGGTTAAGGGGCTTGACCTACCGCGTCCCCTCCCACGGCGAGTCAGCTAACCGCTTCCCCGGGGAGGACCGAGGCGCCGGCCCGGGAGAAGCCGGCCCCGCGGCCCGGGCGCTCGGGCCTCACGAAGCGCGCCCTTCCTCTCTCCTGCCCGCTTCTCTCTTCGCACTCCTCTTTCCCTGGGCGGACGTTCTCCCCCGGAGCGCACCCTGGCTCGGTCTGGAGGGTCCTGCTGTCTCCTTTGGTTTTCAGGCCCAGGCTTGCGACCGCCTTGACTCCCCGAAGCCGCTGTCGGCCCCGAGGTGCTGGCGGCACCCGCAGGTCCCTGGGGTGGAGGCCCCAGCCGGCAGGGTGTTTGAATCACTTTCCGCATCTGAGAGCAGGCGTGGTGCATTCGGGGAAGGGGGAGCTGACAGAGTCCCCTCCGGGAAGCGCGTTTCAGAGCCAGGGTTGGGCACCTTGCTCCGTGCTTCTAGGGGTCACAGCCGCTTCTCTCCTAAAGGGTCAGAGTGGGGCTTGCTGTGCCAAGGTGTCCCGCTGAAACAGTCCCATGGCAGGGTCTCGGCCCTTCGCCCGTCCGTTTCAGGCTGGCCTCCCTGCTCAGGGCGGTCCCCGGAGAGGTGGGCCTGCAGGCCGGCGTCGACCTCCCGACCTCCCCGCGAGCCGGGTGTGCAGCCCGGTGCCCTCTTAACGCCGGCTCCGGTGGGCTCTACTGCGGGCGGGCGCCCGGCTCCACGAAGCGGGGCTGCCGCCAGAAGGCCTCCCGCAGCCTCGGAACGAGTAGGTTTGCTCTGCGGTGGGTCCGGCCGCTCGGTCTCAGCAGAAGCTGCTTCCGATGTCCTCGCGCGTGCAAAGCGGAGGCCGAGGTCGGGGGCCCCCTTCTAGGACGGCCCCCCACCTGAGGCCCGGCTGGCACCCTTCCTGCGGCTTCCGCCCCATCCTGCCGTGGCCCAGCTTGCTCCTTCGCCAAGGAGGCCTGCACGCGAAAGGCAGCTCGGCTTCAAGCTTGCCTCTCGGAGGGAAGGCTGTGGTGCTCGCTCGAGGTGAGCAGGCCTCGCGCTGAGAAGGCCTCCTTCTCCGTGCAGCGACGTGTGTGCGGACGTGGACGGGGATTGCATTCCACCCTGCCTTGTCTCTCCCAGGGAGGTCGAGGGGCTTGACCTACGGCGTCCCCTCCCACGGCGAGTCAGCTAACCGCTTCCCCGGGGAGGACGCGAGGCGCCGGCCCGGGAGAAGCCGGCCCCACGGCCCGGGCGCTCGGGCCTCACGAAGCGCGCCCTTCTCTCTCCTCCCCCTTCTCTCTTCTGACTCGTCTTTCCCTGGGTGGACGTTCTCCCCCGGAGCGCACCCTGGCTCGGTCTGGTGGGACCTGCTGTCTCCTTCGGTTTTCAGGCCCAGGCGTGCGACCGCCTTGACTCCCCGAAGCCGCTGTCGGCCCCGAGGTGCTGGCGGCACCCGCAGGTCCCTGGGGTGGAGGCCCCAGCCGGCAGGGTGTTTGCATCACTTTCCGCATCTGAGAGCAGGCGTGGTGCTTTTGGGGAAGGGGGAGCTGACAAAGCCCCCTCCGGGATGCGTGTTCCAGAGCCGAGGTTTGGGCGGCTTGCTTCGTGCTTCTAGGGGGTCACAGCCGCTTCTCTCCTAACGGGACGGAGTGGGGCTTGCTGGGTCAAGGCGTCCCCCTGAAACAGTCCCATGGCAGGGGCTCGGCCCTTCGCCTGTCCGTTTCAGGCTGGCCTCCCTGCTCAGGGCGTCAC